>NW_027140591.1:0-253098 GCF_036365525.1 Heterodontus francisci | reverse complement strand
TCTCCATAATAATCCCTCATTCTCCAGATCACTCTCTATAATAATCCCTCATTCTCCAGATCACTCTCTATAATAATCCCTCATTCTCCAGGGCACACAATATAATAATCCCTCATTCTCCAGATCACTCTCTATAATAATCCCTCATTCTCCAGATCACTCTCTATAATAATCCCTCATTCTCCAGATCACTCTCTATAATAATCCCTCATTCTCCAGATCACTCTCCATAATAATCCCTCATTCTCCAGATCACTCTCTATAATAATCCCTCATTCTCCAGATCACTCTCTATAATAATCCCTCGTTCTCCAGGGCACACAATATAATAATCCCTCATTCTCCAGATCACTCTCTATAATAATCCCTCATTCTCCAGGGCACACAATATAATAATCCCTCATTCTCCAGATCACTCTCTATAATAATCCCTCATTCTCCAGATCACTCTCTATAATAATCCCTCATTCTCCAGATCACTCTCCATAATAATCCCTCATTCTCCAGATCACTCTCCATAATAATCCCTCATTCTCCAGATCACTCTCTATAATAATCCCTCATTCTCCAGATCACTCTCTATAATAATCCCTCATTCTCCAGATCACTCTCTATAATAATCCCTCATTCTCCAGATCACTCTCTATAATAATCCCTCGTTCTCCAGATCACTCTCTATAATAATCCCTCATTCTCCAGATCACTCTCTATAATAATCCCTCATTCTCCAGATCACTCTCTATAATAATCCCTCATTCTCCAGATCACTCTCTATAATAATCCCTCATTCTCCAGATCACTCTCTATAATAATCCCTCATTCTCCAGATCACTCTCCATAATAATCCCTCATTCTCCAGATCACTCTCTATAATAATCCCTCATTCTCCAGATCACTCTCTATAATAATCCCTCATTCTCCAGGGCACACAATATAATAATCCCTCATTCTCCAGATCACTCTCTATAATAATCCCTCATTCTCCAGGGCACACAATATAATAATCCCTCATTCTCCAGATCACTCTCTATAATAATCCCTCATTCTCCAGATCACTCTCTATAATAATCCCTCATTCTCCAGATCACTCTCTATAATAATCCCTCATTCTCCAGATCACTCTCTATAATAATCCCTCATTCTCCAGATCACTCTCTATAATAATCCCTCATTCTCCAGATCACTCTCTATAATAATCCCTCATTCTCCTGATCACTCTCTATAATAATCCCTCATTCTCCAGATCACTCTCTATAATAATCCCTCATTCTCCTGATCACTCTCTATAATAATCCCTCATTCTCCAGATCACTCTCTATAATAATCCCTCATTCTCCAGATCACTCTCTATAATAATCCCTCATTCTCCAGATCACTCTCTATAATAATCCCTCATTCTCCAGATCACTCTCCATAATAAACCCTCATTCTCCAGATCACTCTCCATAATAATCCCTCATTCTCCAGATCACTCTCTGTAATAATCCCTCATTCTCCAGATCACTCTCCGTAATAATCCCTCATTCTCCAGATCACTCTCCATAATAATCCCTCATTCTCCAGATCACTCTCCATAATAATCCCTCATTCTCCAGATCACTCTCCATAATAATCCCTCATTCTCCAGATCACTCTCCATAATAATCCCTCATTCTCCAGATCACTCTCCATAATAATCCCTCATTCTCCAGATCACTCTCCATAATAATCCCTCATTCTCCAGATCACTCTCCATAATAATCCCTCATTCTCCAGATCACTCTCCATAATAATCCCTCATTCTCCAGATCACTCTCCATAATAATCCCTCATTCTCCAGATCACTCTCCATAATAATCCCTCATTCTCCAGATCACTCTCCATAATAATCCCTCATTCTCCAGATCACTCTCTATAATAATCCCTCATTCTCCAGATCACTCTCTATAATAATCCCTCATTCTCCAGATCACTCTCCATGTGGGAGAGACAGAGAGGGAAAGACAGATGGAGGCACAGAGAGAGAGAGAGACAGAGAGAGAAGGAGAGAGAGGAAGTGTCAGGGAGGGAAAGACAGATGGAGAGACAGAGAGAGATGGAGAATGTGGGAGAGACAGAGAGGGAAAGACAGATGCAGGGAGAGAGAGAGAGACAGAGAGAGATGGAGAGAGTGGGAGAGACAGAGAGGGAAAGACAAATGGAAAGACAGAGAGAGAGAAAGAGATCTCTCCCAATGTTTCTGTCTCCATACCTATCTCTTAAATGTTTGTGCACACAGCAGTGAAGGATTACATCAAATTAATTTCTCTTACATTCTCCCTTTCAAACGACCCCGCAATCGCTCTCTCTCTCCAACCTTGTCCCTCTCCACAACACTCTCTCTGTCTGCATATCTAACCCTCTCTCCCTCTGTCTCTCTCCTCGTCTCAGAGATAGCAGGAGGGAGAGACAGAGAGAGGAAGACAGAGAGAGAATGTTGGAGGAACTGTACTCTGTTCCTAAGCTGTGCTGAACCTGCTCTGGGAGTGTTTGATGGGCTACATTAATCGGCCGTGTACAGTCCTGTATCAGGCTGTGAAGAAACACAGCTTGTTCAGTGTACAACGTGTCAAAGGGAGTGATTCAGTCCTGTCTGCTACTGGGAAGAGAGACTGACCTTAACATCAAGGCAGCGTTTGACCGAGTATGACATCGAGGAGACCGAGTAAAACTGAAGTCAGTGGGAATCCGCTGGTTGGACTCATACCGAGCACAAAGGAAGATGGTTGTGGTTGTTGGAGGTCAATCATCTCAGTCCCAGGACATCACTGCAGGAGTTCCTCAGGGTAGTGTCCGAGGCTCAACCATCTTCAGCTGAGATCCCAGGAGAGAATACTGGAAATACTGAGCAGGTCAAGCAGCATCTGTGGAGAGAGAAACAGAGTTAGTGATTCAGCTCGATGCTTTCCAGATTTCCAGCATCCACAGTATTTTGCCTCAGATAATGAAGCAATCCATAGCCACATGCACCAAGACCCAGACAACATTCAGGCTTGGGCCGACCAGTGGCAAGTAACATTCACGTCACACAAGTGCCAGGCAATGACCATCTGCAACAAGAGAGAATCCAACCACCTCCCCTTGGCATTCAAAGCATTATCCCATCGCTGAATCACCCAGCATCAACATCCTGGGGAAACATTGACATCAAACTTAACTGAACGAAACACATCAATAGTTTCTTCACCCAGTGGCTGGTGGGTGTCTGGAACTCACTGCCTGAAAGGATTAGTATAAAATGGGTGGTTGATGGCCGGCACAGACTGGGTGGGCCGAAGGGCGTGTATAAGTGCTGTATCTCTCGATGACTCTAAAGGATGGTAGAGGCAGAAACCCTCATCACATTTAGAACAATCTCTTGGATATTCACTTCTCTATATTTAAAATGGGTAAGGAATAACTCTCCTCGTCTGCACTGCCCCATCAAACACTCTCAGAGAAGGTACAGCACAGGTTAGATGCAGAGTACAGTTCAGTTTAAACATTCCCTCGAGTGTCGGATTAACCCGGGTCAATCACTGTGCCCGGCTCAGCCTCAAGACTCACCTGCCTCAGTCACTGAGACGCTCCTCTATCACTTGCCTTAATGTAAGCGGATGCCGGGTTTGGGAGCAGGACAGGCACACGGGATTAGGACGATTGCTCATGTGGAGGATAAGCATCAGTAATCCCTCAGAGAATCAGAACAGACCAGCGAGACTCAGAAAAGGAAACTTGTGTTGAATTTGTGAGTCTTGCATTGTGGAATGCTTTAGTATTTGGTGAGAATGTTGAGCCAGTGACATTTTGCCCCAGTGGGATGAATAGACACTATATGACTTTATTACAACAGTAAGGTACCGTGTGTACTGTAAATATGGACTGAAATAACAATGTAACTGATCAATTTTCAGCTGAATACTATAACTACAGTTATACCTGTTATCCTGTTATATATGTGCTGCTATACCTGCTATATGTGAGAATGTACATACGACACGATGGGATGAAATCAAAGTGGCCACTCTTTATATTTTTAGACTATGCCCCAAGTTCCTGACTCTGCAGCCAAAGGGAATATTTACTCTCAGTCCACCCTATCAGTTTCCCTTATTATTTTGTAAACCTTCATCAAATCATCCAATAACATTCCAGGAGATAAATCTTTTCCTCAAATCCCCTCTAAACCTCCTGCCCCTTGCCTTCAATCTATGCCCCCTGGTTATTGACCCCTCCGCTAAGGGAAAATGTTTCTTCCTATCTAACCTATCAATGCCCCTCATAATTTTGTACACCTCAATCAGGTCCCCCCTCAGCCTTCTCTGCTCTGAGGAAAACAACTCCAGCCTTTTCAGTCTCTATTCATAGCTGAAATGCTCCAGCCCAGGCAACATCCTGGTCAATCTCCTCTGCATCCTCTCCAGTGCAATCACATCCTTCCTATAGTGTGGTGTCCAGAACTGTACACAGTACTCCAGCTGTGGCCTAACCAGTGTTTTATACAGCTCCATCATAACCTCCCTGTTCTTATATTCTATGCCTCAACTAATAAAGGCAAGTATCCCATATACCTTCCTAACCAACTTGTCTACCCGCGCTGCAGCCTTCAGTGATCTATGGACAAGTACACCAAGATCCCTCTGACACTCGGTACTTCCTATGGTCCTACCATTCATTGGATATTCCCTAGCCTTGTTAGTCCTTCCAAAATTCTATGTAACCTAACCTATGTATAATCTTTAATCTTGCAGTGCATGTGTAATGTTTAATTTCTGAAAGCCAGACAGAGTAAAGCTTCACGTACTCCAAAAAACTCCAGACTTTTGGCATTTATTACCTTATCGGGTCAAATCTTTCGTTAAGTTGGACTAGACTTGTGAATAATTCTTTTTAAGTTGTTTTTCCGACAGTACTAGTGTAAATCGATTTGCAGCATCCCATCATATAATATACACTCCTGTCTATATTGTCTGAATACAGACATAAAATATCCACACATTTTGCTATTTATTTCGGGGCAGACAGGTGAAGTGTTTATTTTGTCTGTGATTTAACTCAACCCCCAATGATAACCAACATGGTGGGAGAGAGTGATAGACAGAGAGAGAGGAACAGAGGTAGAGTAACAGAGAGATAGGGAGAGATAGAAATGGAGAGAGAACAGAGAGATAGTGAGGGATAGAGACAGAAGCAGAGAGATAGAAAGTGCCAGGAGACCCCGAGACACTTCAGAAGCAGGGGGACGGGGAGACAGGCTGTGTGGAGACCCTGGGGTAACGTTACAGATAGACAGGGTAGATGTAGGTAAGATGTTTCTCCTGGTTGGGGAGTCTAGAACCAGGGGACACAATTTCAAAATAAGGGAGAAGCCACTTGGGACAGAGATGAGGAGAAATGTCATTACTCAGAGGGTTGTGAATCTTAGGAATTCTCTATCCCAGAGGGCTGTGGAAGCTCAGTCATTGAGTATGTTTAAAGCAGAGATTGACAGATTGCTGAATACCAATGACATAAAGGGATATGAGGATAGTCTGGGAAAAACACATTGAAGTGGATGATCAGCCATGATAGTATTGAATGGCGGAGCAGGCTCGATGGGCTGAATGGCCTACTCCTGTCCCTATATTCCAAAGCTGCCGAAATAGTTTCTCTCAAACTACCCCATCAGTTCCCCTTAATATCTCAACAACTTTGATCAAATCACCTTGATCCTCCTAAATTCCAGGGAATAAATCCCTAGTTTGTGTAATATCACCTTGTAATTTAACCCTTGGAGTCCAGTTATCATTCTGGTAAAGCTACACTGCACTCAAATGGACACGGACCCCTCAACTCTGTATGAACCTCCAGTGTTTCTATCTTTTCACCATTTATAAAGTACTCTGTTCTGGTCTTTTTTACTGACATTGAAATCTATCTACCACAGTTTTAACCATTCACTTCAGATATCTCTTTGCATTGTTCTGCTTCCAGCTACACTGCTTACAATGCTGCCTATTTTTGTGTCATTGGTAAACTTGGGTATGTTGCATTCTACCACATCATCTTAAATCGTTAATAAATACAGCAAAACTGAGACACACACGGGCTTTGCACTAGTAGACAGGAGTGAATCATTCCATCCCAGAGGTTTTTTAATTCCAGATTTATGTTTATTTTTAGAAAAAACAAAATTCAAATTCACAACAGCCCAGCGTGGGATTTGAACTCCTACTTTTTCAATCATCAGCTCAGGCCTTCAAATTAAAACCCATAAAAAGAGATTCATTTTCCTCCTGCTGTTGTCTGACTGACTGAGGTTTTGTATATTGTTCCCTTCTCCTCTTCTTCCATGTGTTTGAAGTCTTTGAAGTTTGTCAGACATTGGTAAACTACTTCATGTGGTGTTCTGTAAATACCTTCAATTCTGTGTATCTGGAAGGGACACAATTCAAATTCTCACCTTATTGCATCAACTAAAACCTGCAGGTCCATTCAAACAACTCTATTTCCTGTCTCTGCAAAGATAGCTCACACTTCCACAATGCAGGAATGTCTGAATGGAAACAGCTTTTAACACATTTCCCAACACGTTTGCTAACACTTTTCAGGATGAAGCTAAATTCAACTCTCAGATTCCAAGCGCCAAATTGAATCTTTTGGGTAGAACAGGGAACATTGATGAAATCCCAGATCTCTCTGTCCTGTCACCCATTCTAACATTGTACCATTTAGTTTATATCACTCAGTCTTCCTTCCAAAATGCATCACTTCACATTTCTCAGCATTGAAGTTAACCTGCCCTGTGTCTGTCCAATGATAGGTTGGATAGTAAGCTGTCAAGAGGACATAAAGTGTCTACAAAGAGATTTCCATAGGTTCAGTGAGTGAGCAAAAAATTGTCAGATGGAGTACAATGTGGGAAAATGTGAGCTTGTCCACTTCAGCAGGAAGAATAAAAATCAGTATATTATTGAAATGGAGAGAGACTGCAGAACTGGACGGTACAGAGGGATCTGGGTGTCCTGGTACATGAATCACAAAATGTTACCGTGTAGCTACAGCGAGCGATTAGGAAGGCAAATGGAATGTTGTTGTTTATTGCAAGGTGAATAGAATATCAAAGTAGGGAAGTGTTGTTACAGCTGTACAGGGCATAAGTTAGACGACGTCTGCAGGATTGTGGACACTTTTGGTCTCCTTACTGAAGAAATTCTATAATTGCATTCGAAGTAGTTCAGAGAAGGTTCACTGGGCTGATTCCTGGGATGAAGGGGTTATCTTATGAGGAAAGGTTGAACAGGTTGGGTCTATACCCACTGGAGTTTAGAAGAATGAGAGGTGATCTTATTGAAACATCTCAGGTCCCGAGGGGACTGGACAGGGTGGATGCTGAGAGGATGTTTCCCCTTGTTGGGGAGACTAGAACTAGGGGACACGGTTTAAAAATTAGGGTCGTTCCATTTAAAACTGAGATGAGGAGAAATGTGTTTCTCTCAGAGGGGGGTCAGTCTGTGGAACTCTCTTCCCCAGAGAGCAGTGGAGGCTGGATCATAGAATATATTCAAGGCTGAGTTCGATAGATTTTTGATCAATTAGGGAGTCAAGGGTTATGGGACACAGACAGGAAAGTGGAGTTGAGTTCACAATCAGATCAGCCATTGAATGGCAGAGCAGGCTCGAGGGGCCGAATGGCCTACTCCTGCTCCTAATTCATTTGTTCTTGTGTGTTCCATTTCACCAGACTGCCTCTCTCCTCCTGAAGTCTGCTACTAGTCCCTTCCCGGTTTATTACATTGCAGATGACACAAACATTGGCAAACATTGAAGTTATGCCCTGTAAACACAAGTCCAAGTCATTAGTATATATCAAAAAGATCAGTGGTCCTAATATAAACCTCCACTGTATACCTCCCTCCAGTCTGAAACAACCATTGTCCACTCTCTCAGCCAATGTCGTATCCACTCAGCCAATGTCCCTTTCATCCCTGGAGCACCAATATTGCTAACTGGCCAATTAGGAGGCACCATTAAGTCCTCCCCATGAGGACCCTGGTCCCAGACCTCTCTGTTTCCACTCTCCCATCAACATTCCCCAGACAGGTACAGCATGGATTAGATACAGAGTAATGCTCCTTCTACACTGTCCCATCCAACAGTCCCAGGTCAGGAACATCATGGGGTGGATACAGAGTGAATCTCACTCTACACTGTCCGAAACAGACAGAGAGAGAGACAGAAAGAGAGAAATAGAGGGAGACACAGACTGACAGGGTGTCTGAGAGTGAAAGAAGGATATTTAACATCAGACATCGGAAGATGAGGAGGCAATTTAACCCCTTGACCCTGTTCCAGCATTCAATGAGATCAGGGCTGATCTGTGATTTAACTAACACCATATATCCCACCTTTGCCCCTTATCTCTTAATACCTTTGGTTAACAAGAATCTATCAATCACAGGTTTAAAAATTGACCAATAAGCCAGCATGAAATTTCCACAAACAATATCATGAGGGTGTGATGGTTCCCACAGTGGAATAGCTGGCTGAATATTTAAAATGGAGGCTATTCCTTCTGGATCATCAAAAGTGTCCGCCTGGGCCCCAACTTCATCTGCATTCCTCCCTCTCCCGATGTTTTGTTTCTCTCCATACCTATCTCAAATATGTTTGTGTGCACAGCAGTGAAAGATTAAATCAAATTAATATATCTTACTTTATCCTCTTCATCCAACTCAACAATCTCTCTCTCTCTCCAAGTTTGTCTCTCTCAACAGCCCTCTCTATGCCTTCATATCTAACCCTCCGTCCCTCTGTCTCTCTCCCAGTGTCAGTGATAGCAGAGAGAGTGACAGAGATAGAAGGAGAGGGAGGGAGTGACAGAGAGGGAAAGACAGATGGAGGGACAGAGTGAGAGACAGAGAGAGGAGAGAGATGGAGTGACAGTGAAGGAAGGACAGATGGAGGGATAGAGAGAGAGAGAGACAGAGAGAGAAGGAGAGAGATGGAGTGATGGGGGTATGTGGGAAGACAGATGGAGAGACCAAGAGAGAGACAGAGAGAGGAGAGAGATGGAGTGACAGGAAGGGAAGGACCGATGGACAGATGGAGGGATGGAGAGAGAGAGAGAAAGAGACAGAAGGAGAGAGAGGGAGAGACAGAGAGGGAAAGACAGATGGAGGGACAGAGAGAGAGACAGAGAGAGAGACAGAGAGAGAGAGAAGGAGAGATTGGGAGAGACAGAGAGGGAAAGGCAGTTGGAGAGACAGAGAGAAAGAGAGAGGGGCAGAGATGGAAGGAGAGAGGGGGAGTGACAAGGAGGGAAAGACAGATGGAGGGACAGAGTGAGAGACAGAGAGAGGAGAGAGATGGAGTGACAGTGAAGGAAGGACAGATGGAGGGATAGAGAGAGAGAGAGACAGAGATAGAAGGAGAGAGATGGAGTGATGGGGGTGGGTCGGAAGACAGATGGAGAGACCAAGAGAGAGACAGAGAGAGAAGGAGAGAGATGGAGTGACAGGAAGGGAAGGACCAATGGACAGATGGAGGGATGGAGAGAGAGAGAGACAGAGACAGAAGGAGAGAGAGGGAGAGACAGAGAGGGAAAGACAGTTGGAGAGACAGAGAGAAAGAGAGAGGGGCAGAGATGGAAGGAGAGAGGGGGAGTGACAAGGAGGGAAAGACAGATGGAAAGACAGAGAGGGAGAGACAGTGATAGAAGGAGAGAGAGGGAGAGACAGAGATTGAAGGAGAGAGAGGGAGTGACTGGGAGGGAAAGAGAGATAGAGAGACAGTGACAGAGAGAGAAGGAGAGAGAGGGAGAGAGAGGGAGGCAAAGACAGATGGAGGGACAGAGAGAGAGACAGAGAGAGAGGCAGAGAGAGAGAGAGAAGGAGAGTTTGGGAGAGACAGAGAGGGAAAGGCATTTGGAGAGACAGAGAGAGAAGGAGAGAGAGGGAGTGTCAGGGAGGGAAGGACGGATGGACAGCTGGAGGGATTGAGAGAGAGAGACAGAGATAGAAGGAGAGAGAGGGAGTGACAGAGAGGGAAAGGCAGATGGAGGGGCAGAGAGAGAGAGACTAAGATAGAGCGACAGAGAGAGAGAGATAGAAGGAGAAAGACAGAGAGATAGAGAGGGAAAGACAGAAGGAGGGACAGAGAGAGAGACAGAGAGAGTGGCAGAGACAGAGGTAGATGGAGAGAGAGCGAGTGTCAGGAGGAGGCGGAGAGGGAGATAGAGGGGGGAGAGACAGATAGATGGAGAGAGACAGATAGAGGGAGAGAGACAGACAGATAGATGGAGAGACAGACAGATAGAGGGAGAGACAGACAGATAGAGGGGGAGAGTGAGATAGAGGGGGAGAGTGAGATAGAGGGGCAGAGTGAGATAGAGGGGCAGAGGGAGAGAGATGGGCAGAGGGAGAGAGACGGGGAGAGGGAGATATAGGGGGGCAGAGGGAGAGAGAGGGGGGAGAGGGAGATATAGGGGGAGAGGGAGATATTGGGGGTATGTGAGATAGTGGGGGGAGAGACAGATAGAGGGGACGATTGAGATAGAGGGGGGAGTGAGATAGAGGGGCAGAGGGAGAGAGAGGGGCAGAGGGAGAGAGAGGGGCAGAGGGAGAGAGACGGGGAGAGGGAGATATAGGGGGCAGAGGGAGAGAGAGGGGGGAGAGGGAGATATAGGGGAGAGGGAGATATTGGGGGTGTGTGAGATAGAGGGGGAGAGACAGATAGAGGGGGAGAGGGAGATAGAGGGAGGAGAGGGAGATAGAGGAAGGAGAGGGAGATAGAGGGGGATTGGGAGATAGAGGGGGAGAGGGAAGTAGAGGGGGGAGAGGGAAGTAGAGGGGGGAGAGGGAGATAGAGGGGAATTGGGAGATAGAGGGGGAGAGGGAGATAGAGGGTGGAGATGGAGATAGAGGGTGGAGACGGAGATAGAGGGTGGAGAGATGGATGGGGTAGAGGGTGGTGAACCTGTGGAATTCTCTACCGCAGAAGGCAGTGGAGGCCAAGTCATTAAATATATATAAATTTTTGATTAGATTAGATTAGAGATACAGCACTGAAACAGGCCCTTCGGCCCACCGAGTCTGTGCCGAACATCAACCACCCATTTCTACTCATCCTGCACTAATCCCATATTCCTACCAAACATCCCCACCTGTCCCTATATTTCCCTACCACCTACCTACACTAGTGACAATTTATAATGGCCAATTTACCTATCAACCTGCAAGTCTTTTGGCTTGTGGGAGGAAACCGGAGCACCCGGAGAAAACCCACGCAGACACAGGGAGAACTTGCAAACTCCACACAGGCAGTACCTGGAATCGAACCCGGGTCCCTGGAGCTGTGAGGCTGCGGTGCTAACCACTGCGCCACTGTGAGGGGACTCCCTCTCTATGTATAAAGTGGAGGGAGCACCCTCTACGAATAAAGTGGAGGGAGCTCCCTCTCTATGTATAAAGTGGAGGGAGCTTCCCCTCTACGTATAAAGTGGAGGGAGCTCCCTCTCTACGTATAAAGTGGAGGGAGCTTCCCCTCTACGCATAAAGTGGAGGGAGTACCCTCTACGAATAAAGTGGAGGGAGCACCCTCTACGAATAAAGTGGAGGGAGCTCCCTCTCTATGTATAAAGTGGAGGGAGCGCCCTCTCTACGTATAAAGTGGAGGGGACTCCCTCTCTATGTATAAAGTGGAGGGAGTACCCTCTCTATGTATAAAGTGGAGGGGACTCCCTCTCTATGTATAAAGTGGAGAGAGCACCCTCTCTATGTATAAAGTGGAGGGAGCTCCCTCTCTATGTATAAAGTGGAGGGGACTCCCTCTCTATGTATAAAGTGGAGGGAGCTCCCTCTCTATGTATAAAGTGGAGGGAGCTCCCTCTCTATGTATAAAGTGGAGGGAGTACCCTCTCTATGTATAAAGTGGAGGGAGCACCCTCTCTACGTATAAAGTGGAGGGAGTACCCTCTCTATGTATAAAGTGGAGGGAGTACCCTCTCTATGTATAAAGTGGAGGGAGCTCCCTCTCAATGTATAAAGTGGAGGGGACTCCCTCTCTATGTATAAAGTGGAGGGAGCTCCCTCTCTATGTATAAAGTGGAGGGAGCTCCCTCTCTATGTATAAAGTGGAGGGAGTACCCTCTCTATGTATAAAGTGGAGGGAGCACCCTCTCTACGTATAAAGTGGAGGGAGTACCCTCTCTATGTATAAAGTGGAGGGAGTACCCTCTCTATGTATAAAGTGGAGGGAGCTCCCTCTCTATGTATAAAGTGGAGAGAGTACCCTCTCTATGTATAAAGTGGAGGGAGCTCCCTCTCTATGTATAAAGTGGAGGGAGCTCCCTCTCTATGTATAAAGTGGAGGGCGTACCCTCTCTACGTATAAAGTGGAGGGAGTACCCTCTCTATGTATAAAGTGGAGGGAGTACCCTCTCTATGTATAAAGTGGAGGGAGCTCCCTCTCTATGTATAAAGTGGAGGGAGCTCCCTCTCTATGTATAAAGTGGAGGGAGCTCCCTCTCTATGTATAAAGTGGAGGGAGCTCCCTCTCTATGTATAAAGTGGAGGGAGTACCCTCTCTACGTATAAAGTGGAGGGAGTACCCTCTCTATGTATAAAGTGGAGGGAGTACCCTCTCTATGTATAAAGTGGAGGGAGTACCCTCTCTATGTATAAAGTGGAGGGAGCTCCCTCTCTATGTATAAAGTGGAGGGAGTACCCTCTCTATGTATAAAGTGGAGGGAGTACCCTCTCTATGTATAAAGTGGAGGGGACTCCCTCTCTATGTATAAAGTGGAGGGAGTACCCTCTCTATGTATAAAGTGGAGGGGACTCCGTCTCTATGTATAAAGTGGAGGGAGTACCCTCTCTATGTATAAAGTGGAGGGAGTACCCTCTCTATGTATAAAGTGGAGGGGACTCCCTCTCTATGTATAAAGTGGAGGGAGTACCCTCTCTATGTATAAAGTGGAGGGAGTACCCTCTCTACGTATAAAGTGGAGGGAGTACCCTCTCTATGTATAAAGTGGAGGGAGCTCCCTCTCTATGTATAAAGTGGAGGGAGTACCCTCTCTATGTATAAAGTGGAGGGAGTACCCTCTCTACGTATAAAGTGGAGGGAGTACCCTCTCTATGTATAAAGTGGAGGGAGTACCCTCTCTATGTATAAAGTGGAGGGGACTCCCTCTCTATGTATAAAGTGGAGGGAGTACCCTCTCTATGTATAAAGTGGAGGGAGTACCCTCTCTACGTATAAAGTGGAGGGAGTACCCTCTCTATGTATAAAGTGGAGGGAGCTCCCTCGCTATGTATAAAGTGGAGGGAGCTCCCTCTCCATGTATAAAGTGGAGGGAGTACCCTCTCTATGTATAAAGTGGAGGGAGTACCCTCTCTATGTATAAAGTGGAGGGAGTACCCTCTCTATGTATAAAGTGGAGGGAGCTCCCTCTCTATGTATAAAGTGGAGGGAGTACCCTCTCTATGTATAAAGTGGAGGGAGTACCCTCTCTATGTATAAAGTGGAGGGAGTACCCTCTCTATGTATAAAGTGGAGGGAGTACCCTCTCTATGTATAAAGTGGAGGGAGTACCCTCTCTATGTATAAAGTGGAGGGAGCTCCCTCTCTATGTATAAAGTGGAGGGAGTACCCTCTCTATGTATAAAGTGGAGGGAGCTCCCTCTCTATGTATAAAGTGGAGGGAGTACCCTCTCTATGTATAAAGTGGAGGGAGTACCCTCTCTATGTATAAAGTGGAGGGAGTACCCTCTCTATGTATAAAGTGGAGGGAGTACCCTCTCTATGTATAAAGTGGAGGGAGTACCCTCTCTATGTATAAACGGGAGGGAACTCCCTTTCTATGTATAAAGTGGAGGGAGTACCCTCTCTATGTATAAAGTGGAGGGGACTCCCTCTCTATGTATAAAGTGGAGGGGACTCCCTCTCTATGTATAAAGTGGAGGGGACTCCCTCTCTATGTATAAAGTGGAGGGGACTCCCTCTCTATGTATAAAGTGGAGGGAGCTCCCTCTCTATGTATAAAGTGGAGGGGACTCCCTCTCTACGTATAAAGTGGAGGGAGTACCCTCTCTATGTATAAAGTGGAGGGAGTACCCTCTCTATGTATAAAGTGGAGGGAGTACCCTCTCTATGTATAAAGTGGAGGGAGCTCCCTCTCTATGTATAAAGTGGAGGGAGCTCCCTCTCTATGTATAAAGTGGAGGGAGTACCCTCTCTATGTATAAAGTGGAGGGAGTACCCTCTCTATGTATAAAGTGGAGGGAGCTCCCTCTCTATGTATAAAGTGGAGGGAGTACCCTCTCTATGTATAAAGTGGAGGGAGTACCCTCTCTATGTATAAAGTGGAGGGAGTACCCTCTCTATGTATAAAGTGGAGGGAGCTCCCTCTCTATGTATAAAGTGGAGGGAGCTCCCTCTCTACGTATAAAGTGGAGGGAGTACCCTCTCTACGTATAAAGTGGAGGGAGTACCCTCTCTATGTATAAAGTGGAGGGGACTCCCTCTCTATGTATAAAGTGGAGGGAGTACCCTCTCTATGTATAAAGTGGAGGGAGTACCCTCTCTATGTATAAAGTGGAGGGAGTACCCTCTCTATGTATAAAGTGGAGGGAGCTCCCTCTCTATGTATAAAGTGGAGGGAGTACCCTCTCTATGTATAAAGTGGAGGGAGTACCCTCTCTATGTATAAAGTGGAGGGAGTACCCTCTCTATGTATAAAGTGGAGGGGACTCCCTCTCTATGTATAAAGTGGAGGGAGTACCCTCTCTATGTATAAAGTGGAGGGAGCTCCCTCTCTATGTATAAAGTGGAGGGAGTACCCTCTCTATGTATAAAGTGGAGGGAGTACCCTCTCTATGTATAAAGTGGAGGGAGTACCCTCTCTATGTATAAAGTGGAGGGGACTCCCTCTCTATGTATAAAGTGGAGGGAGTACCCTCTCTATGTATAAAGTGGAGGGGACTCCCTCTCTATGTATAAAGTGGAGGGAGTACCCTCTCTATGTATAAAGTGGAGGGAGTACCCTCTCTATGTACAAAGTGGAGGGAGTACCCTCTCTATGTATAAAGTGGAGGGAGTACCCTCTCTATGTATAAAGTGGAGGGAGCTCCCTCTCTATGTATAAAGTGGAGGGAGTACCCTCTCTATGTATAAAGTGGAGGGAGTACCCTCTCTATGTATAAAGTGGAGGGAGCTCCCTCTCTATGTATAAAGTGGAGGGAGTACCCTCTCTATGTATAAAGTGGAGGGAGTACCCTCTCTACGTATAAAGTGGAGGGGACTCCCTCTCTACGTATAAAGTGGAGGGAGCTCCCTCTCTACGAATAAAGTGGAGGGAGTACCCTCTCTATGTATAAAGTGGAGGGAGTACCCTCTCTACGTATAAAGTGGAGGGGACTCCCTCTCTATGTATAAAGTGGAGGGGACTCCCTCTCTATGTATAAAGTGGAGGGGACTCCCTCTCTACGTATAAAGTGGAGAGAGCACCCTCTCTAAATATAAAGTGGAGGGGACTCCCTCTCTATGTATAAAGTGGAGGGGACTCCCTCTCTATGTATAAAGTGGAGGGGACTCCCTCTCTACGTATAAAGTGGAGGGAGCTCCCTCTCTACGAATAAAGTGGAGGGAGTACCCTCTCTATGTATAAAGTGGAGGGGACTCCCTCTCTATGTATAAACGGGAGGGGACTCCCACTCTATGTATAAAGTGGAGGGGACTCCCTCTCTATGTATAAAGTGGAGGGGACTCCCTCTCTATGTATAAACGGGAGGGGACTCCCACTCTATGTATAAAGTGGAGGGGACTCCCTCTCTATGTATAAAGTGGAGGGGACTCCCTCTCTATGTATAAACGGGAGGGGACTCCCACTCTATGTATAAAGTGGAGGGGACTCCCTCTCTATGTATAAAGTGGAGGGAGCTCCCTCTCTACGAATAAACTGGAGGGGACTCCCTCTCTATGTATAAACGGGAGGGGACTCCCACTCTATGTATAAAGTGGAGGGGACTCCCTCTCTATGTATAAAGTGGAGGGGACTCCCTCTCCATGAATAAAGTGGAGGGGACTCCCTCTCTACGTATAAAGTGGAGGGAGCACCCTCTACGAATAAAGTGGAGGGGACTCCCTCTCTATGTATAAAGTGGAGGGGACTCCCTCTCTATGTATAAAGTGGAGGGAACTCCCACTCTACGTATAAAGTGGAGGGAGCTCCCTCTCTATGTATAAAACTGCAGTGACGTACCCAGCAAGGGAAAGAATTGCAGGTTCAAAATTAACCAATAAATGGATTAAAACACTTCTGTCCAAGGAGAGATAGAGGGAGAGATGGTTTGAGACGGGGACAGGCACTCTCTCTCCATCTCTGTCCAATTAAGGAGATTCTCCCTCCATTTCTCACCATCTCTTGCTCTCTCACTCTCTCCCTCTCACCTATTTTCTCTCAGTCTCTCCATCTCTCTATGATTCTTTCAAGCTCAGTTCTTCCTCTCTCTCTCTCCCCATCACTCTCTCTTTTCTATTTCCCTCTCTAATTTGCTCTCCAAGTCTCTTGCTCTTTCTGTCCATGTTGGGTCCCTTTAAGAGTTTGGGAGAGTTCTGGTGGTGCAGGGTCCCTTTAAGAGTCTGGTGCTGACCCCCCTCCCCCACCCCAGGGGCGGGGTTACAAGTCACCCAAACCGCGGCTGCGCGGAGGCTGCAGGCAGCTTTTGACCCCTTGACCTCCAGACACGTGGGGCGAGGCAGCCAATGAGACCTCACCGACGCCCTGGCGGGAGGGAGGTGTCCTCAGCGGCCATGTTTGCGTGACGTCACCCGCCGGCCTCTTCTTTCCGCAAACAGCAGCTGAAAGGAAAAGGAGAAGCGGCTTCAGCTGTCGATCTCAATGGAGGAAAGTTGAACGTCTGAGCCGGGGGGAGAATATAAAAAAGCGGCGGTTAACGCTCTTGTGGAGATGCGCATGTGCGGAGCATCCTCCCAGAGTGCAGCGCGGCCTGTACCGCAGAAAGGGGCCTTTCCCACTCGCGGGGCATTGTGGGAGCTGCAGGACGCCATTGCCCCCTCATTAACTCAGTCAAAATTAACTCATTCCCTCTCAGCTCTCTCTCCCTCCTTTTCATATTGCAGGCTGAAATGGGCTTTGTCGGCATCCATTACAGCATCCCGGGTGTGATCAGATACTCTGTCCCTTCGTAAATGATTTCCCGTCCCTCCATCAGCTTGTGATTGTTATTGGCTTTTCTCCCACGGAAATGGTTGCTGAATTTGTTGGTCTTTTTCTCCTGGCTTCATAACTAACCCCCTCTCCCTCTGTCTCTCTCCTCGTGTCAGAGATAGCAGGAGGGAGAGATAGAGAGAGGAAGACAGAGAACAACCGCAGCTTCTCCAATCTATCCACGCAACTGAAGTCCCTCATCCTGGAACCTCGCTCGTGAATCTTTTCTGCATCCTCTCTAATGCCTCCACATCCTACCTAAAGTACGGTGTCCAGAATTGGACACAATACTAGATGAGGATGAAGCAGTGTTTTATAAAGCTTCATCATAACCTCCTTGCTTTTATACTCTCAGCCTCCATTTACAAAGCCTAGGATCCCATACGCCTTTTAACCACTTTCTCAACTAGCTCTGCCACCTTCAATTTGTGCACAGACATCCCCAGGTCTCTCTGTTCCTGCACCCACTTCCTTCTGTTCTTAGGTTCCCATGACAGAGAGGGACAGAAGGACAGGGAGGTCTAGAAATAATGAGGGGGAGAGAGAGCAAACAAACAGGAAACACATATGGGAACACCACCACCTGCAAGTTTCCCTTCCAGTCTCACACCATCCTGACTTGGAACTATATCACCATTCCTTCACTGTCACTCGGTCAAAATCCTGGATCTCACTTCCTAACAGCACTGTGGGTGTACCTACCCCACATGGACTGCAGCGGTTCAAGAAGGTTCAACGGCAATTGGTGATGGGCAATAAAATGCTGGCATAGCCAGTAATGAACACATCCAACAAATGAATAAAAAATAATAACAATTTGGCACCAAGTCACTAAAGGAGATATTGAACTGGACACAAGAACACAAGACGTAGGAGCAGGAGTAGGCCATTCAGCCCCTCGAGCCTGCCCTGCCATTCAATAAGATCATGACTGATCTGTATCAACACTCAACTCCTCTTTCAGGCCTGCTCTGCAGAACCCTCGATTCCCTGAGAGGGTTGAGAACAAATATTTTCCCACAAAGACAAACAGGGTGAGACTCCCAAATCTAGAGCCCCTTAGAAAGCAAGAATCAAACCAGGTAGAATAAGGCACAAAAGGGAAGCTTATGTCAGATACCGAGAGCTCAATACCACAGAAAGCCGAGAGGAGTGAAGAAAGTGCAGGGGTGAAATTAAAAAGAAAATTAGGAAAGCAAAAAGATAGTCGGAAAATAATATTACCAAGTAAAATCAAGGAAAGCACAAAGATGTTTTATAAATACATGAAGAGCAAGAGGATAACTAAGGATAGAGTATTAGGGACCAAAAAGGGAATGTGTGTATGAAGGTGGGAGATGTGGGCACGGTTCTTAATGAATACTTTGTCTCCATCTTGATAAAAGAGGGGGAACAATGCAGATATTGTAGTTAAAGAGGAGGAGTGTGAAATATTGGATGGGATAAACAGGGTGAGAGGGAAATATTAAGGTGTTTAGCATCTTTGAAAGTGAATAAATGGTCAGGCCTGGATGCATTGGAATCAGTTCAGAGAAGGTTCACTAGGCTGATTCCTGGGATGAAGGGGTTGTCTTATGAGGAATAGTTGAACAGGTTGGGCCTAAACTCATTGGAGTTTAGAAGAATGAGAGGTGATCTTATTGAAACATACAAGATTCTGAGGGGACTTGACAGGGCGGATGTTGGGAGGATGTTTCCCTTGTGGAGGAATCTTGAACTGGGGGGTACCGTTGAAAAATAAAGGGTCTGCCATTTAAGACTAAGCTAAGGAAGACTTCTTTCTCCCAGAGGTTGGTTAGGCTTTGAAATTCTCTTCCCCAGAGAGCAGTGGAGGTTGGGTCAATGAATTTACAAGGGAGTCAAGGGTTATGGGGGGCAGGCAGGAAAATGCAGTTAAAGTCACTATCAGATCAATCATGATCATATTGACTGACAGAACAGGCTCAAGAGGCTGAATGGCCTACTCCTGCTCCTATTTCTTCAGATCTAGTGTATAAATTGGAGGGTTTGCTCTCCACTTTTTAAACCATTTTTATAGAAGAGACAGGTCCATGTGTAATATAAACAGAGACAGGGTCTAGTGCAGACCTAACTAGTGCATTGATAACTGAGACTAGTGTAAAAGGTATCAAGGATACAGAATTCTAAATATACATTCAGGGGAAGTTTTTTAGGCCAGTACGTAGCAAGGTCAACAAGAAATGGGTCAGTTTGACACTTAGTTTTAGGGAATGAAGCTGGGCCAGTGGAAGGTGATTTAGAAAAGGAGGACTGGAAAACGGTACTTGAAGGTAAATCAGTGTCAGAGCAGTGAGATTAAATCATTTCATCCTGGAGGATTTATTACTCCAGAGTTATTTTTTATTTTCAGAGAAATTCAAATTCACAAGAGCCCAATGTGGGATTTGAACTCCGACTTTTTCAGTCATTACCTCAGGCTTTCAGATTACAAACTGTAAAAGACATTCACCTTCCTCCTGTTGTGACCTGACTGTCTCAGCTTTTGTGTATTGTCTCCAATCTTGTTCTTTCATGTGTTTGAAGACTTTGATGTTATTCAGACATTGGTAAACCACTTCATTCTCTCAGGTCATCGGCTTAAATACCTTCAGGGACACAATCCACAATCTAATTCACACCCTATTCAAGCAACCAAAATCTTCAACTCCATTCAGACACCCCGATATCCTGTCCCTGCACAGATAACTGACAGTTCCACAATGCAGAAATGTCTGAATGAGAAACCAAATTTACCTGACACAATCCAAGCTCCAAATTGAATCATTAAGATATCGAAAATACCACAGAAATGTGACTTGTTCCTTGTAACAGTGAGACTGAAACATTTCAGGGTACTATTCAACCAAGAAGGATTCCGAGAAAAGTCAGGATCAGGATTGAAAGAGGAAGAGAGACAGTAAAAAGGGGGGAGTGAGAGAGGGGGTAGAGAGAGAGAGAGAGAGGGAGAGACACGGTCAGCTCCTGGATGGGGAAGGATTCTCTGTTCCTTCACCCATTTTAACATTGTACCATTTAGTTTAGACAGAGAGAAATAGACTGACAGGGTGACTGACAGAGAAAGAAGGATATTTAACATCGGATATTGGATGTAATTTAACCCCACAACCCTGTTCCGGCATTCAATGAGATCAGGGCTGATCTGTGATCTATCTTACACCATATATCCTGCCTTTGCCCCTTATCTCTTACTATCTTTGTTTAACAAGAATCTATCAATCACAGGATTAAAAATTAACCAATAATCCAGCATGAAATTTCCACAAACAATATCATGAGAGTGTGATGGCTCCCACAGTGGAATAGCTTACTGGATGTTTAAAATGGAGGCTATTTCTTCTGGATCATCAAACGTATCTGCCTGGGCCCCAACATCATCGACATTTCCCCCTCTCCCGATGTTTTTTTTCTCTCCATATCTATCTCTTATTTGTTTGTGTCCACAGCAGTGAAGGATTACATCAAATTAATATATCTTACATTATCCTTTTCATCCACCTCAACAATCTCTCTCTCTCCAACTTTGTCCCTCTCTACAGCCCTCTCTCTGCCTGCATATCTAACCCTCTCTCCCTCTGTCTCTCTCCTAATGTCAGAGATAGCAGGAGGGAGAGACAGAGAGAGAATGTTGAAGGAACTGTACTCTGTTCCTTAGCTGTGCTGAACCTGCTCTGGGAGTGTTTGATGGGCAACATTAATCGGCCGTGTACAGTCCTGTATCAGGCTGTGAAGAAGCACAGCTTGTTCAGTGTACAACGGGTCAAAGGGAACGATTCACTCCTGTCTGCTACTGGGAAGAGAGACTGACCTTAACATCAAGGCAGTGTTTGACCGAGTGTGACATCGAGGAGCCGGATGGACAGATGGAGGGACAGAGAGAGAGGAAGAGAGAGAGAGAGAAGGAGAGAGAGGGATTGACAGAGAGGGAAAGACAGATGGAGGGGCAAAGAAAGAGTCACAGAGAGGAGAGAGATGGAGAGACAGAGAGGGAAAGACAGATGGAGGGACAGAGTGAGAGCCAGACAGAGATAGAAGGAGAGAGAGGGAGTGTCAGGAAGGGAAAGACAGATGGAGGGACAGAGAGAGACAGAGAGAGAGACAGAGGGAGAGACAGAGAGAGAGACAGAAAGAGAAGGAGACACATAGAGGGAAAAACAGATGGAGAGACAGAAATAGAGGGAGGGACAGAGAGGGAAAGACAGATGGAGGGAGAGAGAGAGAGGCAGAGAGAGAGAAGGCGAGAGAGAAGGAGAGAGACGGAGAGACAGAGAGGGAAAGACAGATGGAGGGACAAGAGAGAGAGACAAAAAGAGTGGCAGAGACAGAGATAGAAGGAGAGAGAGGGAGTGTCAGGAAGGGAAAGACAGATCGAGGGACAACGTGAGAGACAGAGAGAGAAGGAGAAAGATGGAGTTTCAGGGAGGGTAGGAAAGATGTAGCGATAGAGAGAAAGAGACAGAGATAGAAGGAGAGAGAGGGAGTGACAGGGCAGGGAAAGACAGATGCTGGGACAGAGAGAGAGACAGAGAGAGAGGCAGAGATAGAGTTTGAAGGAGAGAGAGGGAGTGACAGGCAGTGGGGAAGATAGATGGAGAGACAGAGAGAGAGAGACAGAGAGAGAAGGAGAGAGAGTGAGAGACAGAGAAGGAAAGACAGATGGAGGGACAGAGAGAGAGAGACAGAGAGAGAGAGGCAGAGACAGAAGGAGAGAGAGGGAGTGTCAGGGAGGGAAAGACAGATGGAGAGACAGAGAGAGAGAGACAGAGAGAGAGAGGCAGAGACAGAAGGAGAGAGAGTGGGAGACAGAGAAGGAAAGACAGATGGAGGGACAGAGAGAGAGAGACAGAGAGAGAGAGGCAGAGACAGAAGGAGAGAGAGGGAGTGTCAGGGAGGGAAAGACAGATGGAGGGACAGAGAGAGACAGACAAAGAGAGAGACAGAGATAGAAGGAGAGTAAGGGAGTGTCAGGGAGGGAAAGGCAGAAGAAGGGACAGAGAGAGAGACAGAGTGAGAAGGAGAGAGATGGAGAGACAGGGAGGGTAAGACAGATGGAGGGAAAGAGAAAGAGAAGGAGAAAGGGAGTGACAGAGAGGGAAAGACAGATGGAGGAACAGAAAGAGAGACAGAGATAGAATTAGAGAGAGGGAGAGACAGAGAGGGAAAGATAGATGGAGGGACAGAGAGAGAGACAGTGAGGCAGAGACAGAGATAGAAGGAGTGAGGGAGTGTCAGTGAGGGAAAGGCAGAAGAAGGGACACAGAGAGAGAGACAGAGTGAGAAGGATCGAGACGGTGTGACAGGGAGGGAAGGACAGATGGAGAGACAGAGAGGGAGAGACAGAGTGGGAAGGAGAGAGATGGGGAGACAGAGAGGGAAAGACAGATGGAGATACAGAGAGAGAAGGAGTGACAGGGAGGGAAAGACAGATGGAGGGACAGAGAGAGACAGACAAAGAGAGAGACAGAGATAGAAGGAGAGTAAGGGAGTGTCAGGGAGGGAAAGGCAGAAGAAGGGACAGAGAGAGAGACAGAGTGAGAAGGAGAGAGATGGAGAGACAGGGAGGGTAAGACAGATGGAGGGAAAGAGAAAGAGAAGGAGAAAGGGAGTGACAGAGAGGGAAAGACAGATGGAGGAACAGAAAGAGAGACAGAGATAGAATTAGAGAGAGGGAGAGACAGAGAGGGAAAGATAGATGGAGGGACAGAGAGAGAGACAGTGAGGCAGAGACAGAGATAGAAGGAGTGAGGGAGTGTCAGTGAGGGAAAGGCAGAAGAAGGGACACAGAGAGAGAGACAGAGTGAGAAGGAGAGAGACGGTGTGACAGGGAGGGAAGGACAGATGGAGAGACAGAGAGGGAGAGACAGAGTGGGAAGGAGAGAGATGGAGAGACAGAGAGAGAGAGGAAGAGATGGAAGGAGAGAAAGAATTGATAGGGAGGGAAAGACAGATGGACAGACAGAAAGAAAGAGAGAGATCGAAGGGGAGAGAGGGAGAGACAGACAGGGAAAGACAGATGGAGAGACAGAGAGAGGAGTGACACGGAGGGAATGACAGATGGAGGCATAGAGTATGAGAGACAGAGAGAGAAGGAGTGACAGAGACGGAAAGACAGATGGAGGGACAGAGAGAGAGACAGAGAGAGAGGCAGAGACAGAGATGGAAGGAGAGAGGGAGCGACAGGAAGGGAAAGACAGATCGAGGGACAACGTGAGAGACAGAGAGAGAAGGAGAAAGATGGAGTTTCAGGGAGGGTAGGAAAGATGTAGCGATAGAGAGAAAGAGACAGAGATAGAAGGAGAGAGAGGGAGTGACAGGGCAGGGAAAGACAGATGCTGGGACAGAGAGAGAGACAGAGAGAGAGGCAGAGATAGAGTTTGAAGGAGAGAGAGGGAGTGACAGGCAGTGGGGAAGATAGATGGAGAGACAGAGAGAGAGAGACAGAGAGAGAAGGAGAGAGAGTGAGAGACAGAGAAGGAAAGACAGATGGAGGGACAGAGAGAGAGAGACAGAGAGAGAGAGGCAGAGACAGAAGGAGAGAGAGGGAGTGTCAAGGAGGGAAAGACAGATGGAGAGACAGAGAGAGAGAGACAGAGAGAGAGAGGCAGAGACAGAAGGAGAGAGAGTGGGAGACAGAGAAGGAAAGACAGATGGAGGGACAGAGAGAGAGAGACAGAGAGAGAGAGGCAGAGACAGAAGGAGAGAGAGGGAGTGTCAGGGAGGGAAAGACAGATGGAGGGACAGAGAGAGACAGACAAAGAGAGAGACAGAGATAGAAGGAGAGTAAGGGAGTGTCAGGGAGGGAAAGGCAGAAGAAGGGACAGAGAGAGAGACAGAGTGAGAAGGAGAGAGATGGAGAGACAGGGAGGGTAAGACAGATGGAGGGAAAGAGAAAGAGAAGGAGAAAGGGAGTGACAGAGAGGGAAAGACAGATGGAGGAACAGAAAGAGAGACAGAGATAGAATTAGAGAGAGGGAGAGACAGAGAGGGAAAGATAGATGGAGGGACAGAGAGAGAGACAGTGAGGCAGAGACAGAGATAGAAGGAGTGAGGGAGTGTCAGTGAGGGAAAGGCAGAAGAAGGGACAGAGAGAGAGAGACAGAGTGAGAAGGAGAGAGACGGTGTGACAGGGAGGGAAGGACAGATGGAGAGACAGAGAGGGAGAGACAGAGTGGGAAGGAGAGAGATGGGGAGACAGAGAGGGAAAGACAGATGGAGATACAGAGAGAGAAGGAGTGACAGGGAGGGAAAGACAGATGGAGGGACAGAGAGAGACAGACAAAGAGAGAGACAGAGATAGAAGGAGAGTAAGGGAGTGTCAGGGAGGGAAAGGCAGAAGAAGGGACAGAGAGAGAGACAGAGTGAGAAGGAGAGAGATGGAGAGACAGGGAGGGTAAGACAGATGGAGGGAAAGAGAAAGAGAAGGAGAAAGGGAGTGACAGAGAGGGAAAGACAGATGGAGGAACAGAAAGAGAGACAGAGATAGAATTAGAGAGAGGGAGAGACAGAGAGGGAAAGATAGATGGAGGGACAGAGAGAGAGACAGTGAGGCAGAGACAGAGATAGAAGGAGTGAGGGAGTGTCAGTGAGGGAAAGGCAGAAGAAGGGACACAGAGAGAGAGACAGAGTGAGAAGGAGAGAGACGGTGTGACAGGGAGGGAAGGACAGATGGAGAGACAGAGAGGGAGAGACAGAGTGGGAAGGAGAGAGATGGAGAGACAGAGAGAGAGAGGAAGAGATGGAAGGAGAGAAAGAATTGATAGGGAGGGAAAGACAGATGGACAGACAGAAAGAAAGAGAGAGATCGAAGGGGAGAGAGGGAGAGACAGACAGGGAAAGACAGATGGAGAGACAGAGAGAGGAGTGACACGGAGGGAATGACAGATGGAGGCATAGAGTATGAGAGACAGAGAGAGAAGGAGTGACAGAGACGGAAAGACAGATGGAGGGACAGAGAGAGAAGGAGAGAGAGGGAGTGATAGAGGGAAAGACAGATGGAGAGACAAAGAGAGAGACAGAGAGAGAAGGAGAGAGAGGGAGTGACAGGGAGGGAAGGACAGATGGAGAGATAGAGAGAGAGACAGAGATAGAAGGAGAGAGACAGAGAGGGAAAGACAAATGGAGGGACAGAGAGAGAGACAGAGAGAGTGGCAGAGAGGGAAAGAAGAGAGCGAGGGAGTGTAAGGAAGGGAAAGACGGATAGAGGGACAGAGTGAGAGACAGGGAGAGAATGAGAGAGAGGGAATGACAGAGATGGAAAGACAGATGGAGGGACAGAGAGAGAAGGAGAGAGAGGGAGTGAGAGAGGGAAAGGCAGATGTAGGGACAGAGAGAGAGACCGAGAGAGAGGTTAAGTCAGAGAGAGAAGGAGAGAGAGGGAGAGACAGAGAGGGAAAAGCAGTTGGAGAGAAAGAGAGCGAGACAGAGAGAGAGGCAGAGACAGAGATATAAGGAGAGAGAGGGAGAGACAGAAAGGGAAGGACAGATGGAGGGACACAGAGAGAGGAGGAGACAGAGATAGAAGGAGAGAGAGGGAGTGACGGGGGAGTGGGGGAGAGACAGATGGAGAGACAGAGAGAGAGGAGGAGACAGAGATAGAAGGAGAGAGAGGGAGTGACGGGGGAGTGGGGGAGAGACAGATGGAGAGACAGAGAGAGAAGAAGAGAGATGGAGAGACAGAGAGGGAACGACAGATGGTCAGACAGAGAGAGAGAGAATCAGATGGAAAGAGAGAGAGGGCGTGACAGGGAGAGAAATACAGAGAGAGAGACAGAGATGGAAGGAGAGAGAGGGAGTGACAGGAAGGGAAAAGCAGATGGAGGGACAGAGAGAGAGACAGAGATGGAAGGAAAGAGAGGGAGTGTCAGGGAGGGAAAGACAGATGGAGGGACAGAGAGAGAGAAAGACAGAGATAGAAGGAGAGAGAGGGAGAGACATAGAGGGCAATACAGATGGAGAGACAGAGAGAGAGGCAGAGATGGAAGGAAAGAGAGGGAGTGACAGGGAGGGAAAGACAGATGGAGGGACAGCGAGAAAGACAGAGATGGAAGGAGAGAGAGGGAGTGTCAGGGAGGGAAAGACAGATGGAGGGACAAAGTGCGAGACAGAGAGAGAATGGGAGAGATGGAGTGACATTGAGGGAAGGACAGATGGGGGGATAGATGGAGAGAGACAAAGATAGAAGGAGAGAGGGAGTGACAGAGAGAGAAAGACAAATGGAGGGATAGAGAGAGAGGCAGAGACTGAGATAGACAGAGAGAGAGGGAGTGACAAAAGACAGATGGAGGGACAGAGTGAGAGACAGAGATAGAAGGAGAGAGTGGTAGTGACAGTGAGGGAAAGACAAATGGAGGGACAGAGCGAAAAGGAGAGAGATGGAGTAACAGGGAGGGAAGGACAGATCGAGGGATAGAAGAGAGACAGAGATAGAAGGAGAGAGAGGGAGTGTCATGGGGTGGGGAAGGCAGATGAAGATACAGAGAGAGAGAGACAGAGATGGAAGGAAAGAGAGGGAGTGTCAGGGAGGGAAAGACAGATGGAGGGACAGAGAGAGAGAAAGACAGAGATAGAAGGAGAGCGAGGGAGAGACATAGAGGGCAATACAGATGGAGAGACAGAGAGAGAGGCAGAGATGGAAGGAAAGAGAGGGAGTGACAGGGAGGGAAAGACAGATGGAGAGACAGCGAGAAAGACAGAGATGGAAGGAGAGAGAGGGAGTGTCAGGGAGGGAAAGACAGATGGAGGGACAAAGTGAGAGACAGAGAGAGAATGGGAGAGATGGAGTGACATTGAGGGAAGGACAGATGGGGGCATAGATGGAGAGAGACAAAGATAGAAGGAGAGAGAGGGAGTGACAGAAAGAGAAAGACAAATGGAGGGATAGAGAGAGAGGCAGAGACTGAGATAGACAGAGAGAGAGGGAGTGACAAAAGACAGATGGAGGGACAGAGAGAGGGAAGGAGCGAGAGGGAGAGGCAGAGAGAAGTAGAGAGGGAGAGATGGAGTGACAGAGAGGGAAGTACAGATGGAGGAACAGAGAGAGGGACAGAGATAGAAGGAGAGAGAGGGAGTGACAGAGAGGGAAAGGTAAAATGGATACAGAACTGGCTCGTTCATAGAAGACAGAGGGTAGCAGTGGAAGGGTGTTTTTCTGAATGGAGGGATGTGACTAGTGGTGTTCCGCAGGGATCACTGCTGGGACCTTTGCTGTTTGTAGGATATATAAATGATTTGGAGGAAAATGTAGCTGGTCTGATTAGTAAGTTTGCGGACGACACAAAGGTTGGTGGAGTTGCGGATAGTGATGAGGACGGTCAGAGGATACAGCAGGATATAGATCGGTTGGAGACTTGGGCGGAGAAATGGCAGATGGAGTTTAATTCGGACAAATGTGAGGTATTACATTTCTGAAGGTCTAATGCAGGTGGGAGGTATACAGTAAATGGCAGAACCCTTCGGAGTATTGACAGGCAGAGAGATCTGGGCGTACAGGTCCACAGGTCACTGAAAGTGCAACACAGGTGGATAAGGTAGTCAAGAAGGCATACGGCATGCTTGCCTTCATCGGTCGGGGCACAGCGTATATAAATAGGCAAGTCATGTTGCAGCTGGACAGAACTTTAGTTAGGCCACACTTAGAATTCTGGTCGCCACACTACCAGAAGGACGTGGAGACTTTGGAGAGGGTACCAAAGAGATTTACCAGGATGTTGCCTGGTCTGGAGGGCATTAGCGATGAGGAGAGGTTGGATAAACTCGGATTGTTTTCACTGGAACGACGGAGGTGGAGGGGCGACATGATCGAGGTTTACAAAGTTATAAGTGGCATGGACAGAGTGGATAGTCAGAAGCTTTTTCCCAGGGTGGAAGAGTCAGTTACTGGGGGACAGAGGTTTAAGGTGAGAGGGGCAAAGTTTAGAGGGGATGTGCGAGGCAAGTTCCTTACACAGAGGGTGGTGAGTGCCTGCAACGTGTTGCCGGGGGAGGTGGTGGAAGCAGGTACCATAGAGACGTTTAAGAGACATCTTGACAAATACATGAATAGGATGGGAATAGAGGGATACGGACCCCAGAAGTGCAGAAGGTTTTAGTTTAGGCAGGCATCAAGATCGGCGCAGTCTTGGAGGGCCGAATGGCCTGTTCCTGTGCTGTCCTGTTCTTTGTTCTTTGACAGATGGAGGGACAGAGAGAGAGACAGAGAGAGACGGAGAGAGTGGGAGAGACAGAGAGGGAAAGACAGATGGAGGGACAGAGAGAGAAACAGAGAGAGGCAGAGACAGAGATAGAAGAAGAGAGATGGAGAGACAGAGAGGGAAAGACAGATGGAGGGAGAGAGTGAGAGACAGAGAGAGAAGGAGAGAGATGGAGTGACAGGGAGGGAAGGATAGATGGAGGGACAGAGAGAGAGACAGAGAGAGAGGCAGAGACAGAGATCGAAGGAGAGAGGCAGAGACAGAGATAGAAGAGAGACGGAGAGACAGAGAGGGAAAGACAGATGGAGAGACAGAGAGAAAGACAGAGATAGAAGGAGAGTGAGGGAGTGTCATGGAGAGAAAGACAGATGGAGGGACAGAGAGAGAGACAGAGAGAGAAGGAGTGACAGGGAGGGAAGGACAGATGGATGGATAGAGAGAGAGAGAGACAGAGAAAGACGGAAAGAGTGGGCGTGACAGAGAGGGAAAGGCAGATGGAGGGAAAGAGAGAGAGACAGAGAGAGAGGCAGAGAGAGAGGCAGAGAGAGATGCAGAGACAGAGATGGAAGGAGAGAGAGGGATTGTCAGGGGGTTGGGAAGGCAGATGAAGAGACAGAGAGTGAGAGACAGAGATAGAATGAGAGAGAGGGAGCGACAGGAAGGGAAAGACAGATGGAGAGACGGAGATAGAGACAAAGAGAGAAGGAGAGAGATGGAGTGACAGGGAGGGAAGGATAGATGGAGGGATAGAGCGACAGAGAGAGAGAGATAGAAGGAGAGAGAGGGAGTGACAGAGGGAGGGAAAAACAGATGGAGGGACATAGTGAGAGACAGAGAGAGATGGAGTGACAGGGAGGGACGGACAGATGGAGGGATAGAGAGAGAAGCAGAGATAGGAGGAGAGAGAGGGAGTGATGAGTGTGGAGACTGATGGAGAGACAGAGAGAGAGAGAGAGAGAGACAGAGAGAGAAGGAGAGAGTGAGAGCAACAGAGATGGAAAGGCAGATGGAGAGACAGAGAGAGGCAGAGATGGGAGAAGAGAGAGGGAGTGACAGAGAGGTTTCATAAAAATCTATCAAACTCAGATTTAAAAATTTACAAGTGTCTCAGCATCAATTGCTGTTTGTGGAAGAGAGTTTCAAACTGATACCACACCTGGTGTGTTGAAGTGTTTCTTCATTTCACTCCTGAAAGGTTTTTAGACTAGGTTTATATTTTTAGACTATGCCCCCATGTTCTAGACTCTGCAGCCAGTGGGAATTGTTACTCTCTGTCTACCCCATCAGTTTCCCTTATTATCTTGAAAACAATCATCAAATCACACCTGAGCCTTCAAAATTCCAGGGATACAGAGTAAATCTCCAGCTACACTGTCCCATTAAACATTCCCAAGCCAAGCACAATGTTGTGTTTGACACAGAGTAAATTTCCCTCTACACTGTCCCATCACACACTCCCAGGGCAGGAACATCATGGGGTGGATACAGAGTGAATCTCACTCTACACTGTCCGATAGAGACAGAGAGAGAGACAGAAAGAGAGAAACAGAGAGACATAGACTGACAGGGTGACTGAGAGAGAAAGAAGGATACTTCACAGGGGATATTGGAAGAGGAGGATGCAATTTAACCCCACAATCCTGTTCCGGCATCCAATGAGATCTTGGCTGATCTGTGATGTAACTTACACCATATATCCTGCCTTTGCCCCTTATCTCTTAATACCTTTGGTTAACAAGAATCTATCAATCACAGATTTAAAAATTAACCAATAAGCCAGCAAGAAATTTGCACAACAAATATCATGAGGGTGTGATGGCTCCCACAGTGGAATAGCTTGCTGGATGATTAAAATGGAGGCTGTTCCTTCTGGATCATCAAACGTATACGCCTGGGCCCCAACATTGTCTGCATTTCCCCCTCTCCTGATGTTTTTTTTCTCTCCATATCTATCTCTTATATGTTTGTGCACACAGCAGTGAAGGATTACATCAAATTAATATATCTTACATTATCCTTTTCATCCACCTCAACAATCTCTCTCTCTCCAACTTTGTCCCTCTCTACAGCCCTCTCTCTGCCTTCATAACTAACCCTCTCTCCCTCTGTCTCTCTCCTAGTGTCAGAGATAGCAGGAGGGAGAGACAGAGAGAGGAAGACAGAGTGAGAATGTTGAAGGAACTGTACTCTGTTCCTAAGCTGTGCTGAACCTGCTCTGGGAGTGTTTGATGGGCTACATTAATCGGCCGTGTACAGTCCTGTATCAGGCTGTGAAGAAGGGAACGATTCACTCCTGTCTGTGCACGAGTAGACAGGAGTGAATCATTCCATCCCAGAGGTTTTTTAATTCCAGATTTATGTTTACTTTTAGAAAAAACAAAATTCAAATTCACAACAGCCCAGCGTGGGATTTGAACTCCTACTTTTTCAATCATCAGCTCAGGCCTTCAAATTAAAACCCATAAAAAGAGATTCATTTTCCTACTGCTGTTGTCTGACTGACTGAGGTTTTGTATATTGTTCCCTTCTCCTCTTCTTCCATGTGTTTGAAGTCTTTGAAGTTTGTCAGACATTGGTAAACTACTTCATGTGGTGTTCTGTAAATACCTTCAATTCTGTGTATCTGGAAGGGACACAATTCAAATTCTCACCTTATTGCATCAACCAAAACATGCAGGTCCATTCAAACAACTCTATTTCCTGTCTCTGCAAAGATAGCTCACACTTCCACAATGCAGGAATGTCTGAATGGAAACAGCTTTTGACACATTTCCCAACACGTTTGCTAACACTTTTCAGGATGAAGCTAAATTCAACTCACAGATTCCAAGCCCCAAATTGAGCTTTTGGGTAGAACAGGGAACATTGATGAAATCCCAGATCTCTCTGTCCTGTCACCCATTCTAACATTGTACCATTTAGTTTATATCACTCAGTCTTCCTTCCAAAATGCATCACTTCACATTTCTCAGCATTGAAGTTAACCTGCCCTGTGTCTGTCCAATGATAGGTTGGATAGTAAGCTGTCAAGAGGACATAAAGTGTCTACAAAGAGATTTCCATAGGTTAAGTGAGTGAGCAAAACATTGGCAGATGGAGTACAATGTGGGAAAATGTTAGCTTGTCCACTTCAGCAGGAAGAATAAAAATCAGTATATTATTGAAATGGAGAGAGACTGCAGAACTGTACGGTACAGAGGGATCTGGGTGTCCTGGTACATGAATCACAAAATGTTACCGTGTAGCTACAGCGAGTGATTAGGAAGGCAAATGGAATGTTGTTGTTTATTGCAAGGTGAATAGAATATGAAAGTAGGGAAGTGTTGTTCCAGCTGTACAGGGCATAAGTTAGACGACGTCTGCAGGATTGTGGACAGTTTTGGTCTCCTTACTGAAGAAATTATATAATTGCATTCGAAGTAGTTCAGAGAAGGTTCACTGGGCTGATTCCTGGGATGAAGGGGTTATCTTATGAGGAAAGGTTGAACAGGTTGGGTCTATACCCACTGGAGTTTAGAAGAATGAGAGGTGATCTGAGTGAAACATCTCAGGTCCCGAGGGGACTGGACAGGGTGGATGCTGAGAGGATGTTTCCCCTTGTTGGGGAGACTAGAACTAGGGGACACAGTTTAAAAATTAGGGACTGTCCATTTAAAACTGAGCTGAGGAGAAATGTGTTTCTCTCAGAGGGGGGGTCAGTGTGTGGAATTCATTTCCCCAGAGAGCAGTGGAGGCTGGATCATTGAATATATTCAAGGCTGAGTTCGATAGATTTTTGATCAATTAGGGAGTCAAGGGTTATGGGACACAGACAGGAAAGTGGAGTTGAGTTCACAATCAGATCAGCCATTGAATGGCAGAGCAGGCTCGAAGGGCCGAATGGCCTACTCCTGCTCCTAATTCATTTGTTCTTGTGTGTTCCATTTCACCAGACTGCCTCTATCCTCCTGAAGTCTGCTACTAGTCCCTTTCCTTTTATTACATTGCAGATGTCACAAACATTGGCAAACATTGAAGTTATGCCCTGTAAACACAAGTCCAAGTCATTAGTATATATCAAAAAGATCAGTGGTCCTAATATAAACCTCCACTGTATACCTCCCTCCAGTCTGAAACAACCATTGTCCACTCTCTCAGCCAATGTCGTATCCACTCAGCCAATGTCCCTTTCATCCCTGGAGAACCAATATTGCTAACTGGTCAATTAGGAGGCACCATTAAGTCCTCCCCATGAGGACCCTGGTCCCAGACCTCTCTGTTTCCACTCTCCCATCAACATTCCCCAGACAGGTACAGCATGGATTAGATACAGAGTAATGCTCCTTCTACACTGTCCGATCCAACAGTCCCAGGACAGGAACATCATGGGGTGGATACAGAGTGAATCTCACTCTCCACTGTCCGAAACAGACAGAGAGAGTGAGAGAATGAGAGAAATAGAGGGAGACACAGACAGACAGGGTGTGTGAGAGTGAAAGAAGGATATTTAACATCAGACATCGGAAGATGAGGAGCCAATTTAACCCCTCGACCCTGTTCCAGCATTCAGTGAGATCAGGGCTGATCTGTGATCTAACTAACACCATATATCCCACCTTTGCCCTTTATCTCTTGCTTGCCTTCATCGATCGGGGCACAGAGTATAAAAATAGGCAGGTCATGCTGCAGCTGTACAGAACTTTAGTTAGGCCACACTTAGAATATTGTGTGCAATTCTGGACGCCACACTACCAGAAGGACGTGGAAGCTTTGGAGAGGGTACAGAAGAGATTTACCAGGATGTTGCCTGGTCTGGAGGGCATTAGCTATGAGGAGAGGTTGGATAAACTCGGATTGTTTTCACTGGAACGACGGAGGTGGAGGGGCGACATGATGGAGGTTTACAAAGTTATAAGCAGCATGGACAGAGTGGATAGTCAGAAGCTTTTTCCCAGGGTGGAAGAGTCAGTTACTAGGGGACAGAGGTTTAAGGTGAGAGGGGGCAAAGTTTAGAGGGGATGTGCGAGGCAAGTTCCTTACACAGAGGGTGGTGAGTGCCTGGAACTTGTTGCCGGGGGAGGTGGTGGACACAGGTACCATAGAGACGTTTAAGAGACATCTTGACAAATACATGAATAGGAAGGGAATAGAGGGATACGGACCCCGGAAGTGCAGAAGGTTTTAGTTCAGGCAGGCATCAGGATCGGCGCAGGCTTGGAGGGCCGAATGGCCTGTTCCTGTGCTGTACTGTTCTTTGTTCTTTGACAGATGGAGGGACAGAGAGAGAGACAGAGAGAGAAGGAGAGAGAGGGAGAGACAGGGAGGGAAAGACAGATGGAGGGACAGAGAGAGAGAGAGAGAGAAGGAGAGAGAGGGAGTGACAGGGAGGGAAGGACAGATGGAGGGATAGAGAGAGAGAGGCAGAGATAGAAGGTGAGAGAGAGAGTGATGGGTGGGGAGACTGATGGAGAGACAGAGAGAGAGAGAGACAGAGAGAGAAGGAGAGAGTGGGAGTGACAGAGTTGGAAAGACAGATGGAGAGACAGAGAGACAGAGAGGCAGAGATGGGAGGAGAGAGAGGGAGAGACAGAGAGGTTTCATAAAAATCTATCGAACTCAGATTTAAAAATTAACAAGTGTCTCAGCATCAATTGCTGTTTGTGGAAGAGAGTTCCAAACTGATACCACACCTGGTGTGTTGAAGTGTTTCTTCATTTCACTCCTGAAAGGTTTTTAGACTAGGTTTATATTTTTAGACTATGCCCCCATGTTCTAGACACTGCAGCCAGTGGGAATTGTTACTCTCTGTCTACCCCATCAGTTTCCCTTATTATCTTGAAAACAATCATCAAATCACACCTGAGCCTTCAAAATTTCAGGGATACAGAGTAAATCTCCAGCTACACTGTCCCATTAAATATTCCCAAGCCAAGCACAATGTTGGGTTTGACACAGAGTAAATTTCCCTCGACACTGTCCCATCACACACTCCCAGGGCAGGAACATCATGGGGTGGATACAGAGTGAATCTCACTCTACACTGTCCGATAGAGACAGAGAGAGAGAGACAGAAAAAGAGAAACAGAGAGACATGGACTGACAGGGTGACTAAAAGAGATAGAAAGATACTTCACAGGGGATATTGGAAGAGGAAGATGCAATTTAACCCAACAACCATGTTCCAGCATCAAATGAGATCTTGGCTGATCTGTGATGTAACTTACACCATATATCCTGCCTTTGCCCCTTATCTCTTAATACCTTTGGATAACAAGAATCTATCAATCACAGACAGATTTAAAAATTAACCAATAAGCCAGCAAGAAATTTGCACAACCAATGTCATGAGGGTGTGATGGCTCCCACAGTAGAATAGCTTGCTGGACGTTTAAAATGGAGACTGTTCCTTCTGGATCATCAAACGTACCTGCCTGGGCCGCAACTTCATCTACATTTCCCCCTCACCCGATGTTTTTTTATCTCCATATCTATCTCTTATATGTTTGTGTACACAACAGTGAAGGATTACATCAAATTAATATATCTTACATTATCCTTTTCATCCACCGCAACGACCTCTCTCTCTCCAACTTAGTCCCTCTCTACAGCCCTCTCTCTGCCTTCATATCTAACCCTCTCTCCCTCTGTCTCTCTCCTAATGTCAGAGATCGCAGGAGGGAGAGACAGAGAGAGAATGTTGAAGGAACTGTACTCTGTTCCTAAGCTGTGCTGAACCTGCTCTGGGAGTGTTTGATGGGCTACATTAATCGGCCGTGTACAGTCCTGTATCAGGCTGTGAAGAAACACAGCTTGTTCAGTGTACAACGGGTCAAAGGGAACGATTCACTCCTGTCTGCTACTGGGAAGAGAGACTGACCTTAACATCAAGGCAGCGTTTGACCGAGTGTGACATCGAGGAGCCCGAGTAAAACTGAAGTCAGTGGGAATCCGCTGGTTGGAGTCATACCGAGCACAAAGGAAGATGGTTGTGGTTGTTGGAGGTCAATCATCTCAGTCCCAGGACATCACTGCAGGAGTTCCTCAGGGTAATGTCCGAGGCTCAACCATCTTCAGCTGAGATCCCAGCAGAAAGTGCTTTAAATACTGAGCAGGTCAAGCAGCATCTGTGGAGAGAGAAACAGAGTTAGTGATTCAGCTCGATGCTTTCCAGATTTCCAGCATCCACAGTATTTTGCCTCAGATAATGAAGCAATCCAGAGCCACATGCACCAAGACCCGGACAACATTCAGGTTTGGGCCGACCAGTGGCAAGTAACATTCACGTCACACAAGTGCCAGGCAATGACCATCTGCAACAAGAGAGAATCCAACCACCTCCCCTTGGCATTCAAAGCATTATCCCATCACTGAATCCCCCAGCGTCAACATCCTGGGGAAACATTGACATCAAACTTAACTGAACGAAACACATCAATAGTTTCTTCACCCAGTGGCTGGTGGGTGTCTGGAACTCACTGCCTGAAAGGATTAGTATAAAATGGGTGGTTGATGGCCGGCACAGACTGGGTGGGCCGAAGGGCCTGTATAAGTGCTGTATCTGTCTATAACTCTAAAGGATGGTAGAGGCAGAAATCCTCATCACATTTAAAACAATCTCTTGGATATTCACTTCTCTATATTTAAAATGGGTAAGGAATAACTCTCCTCGTCTACACTGCCCCATCGAACACTCTCAGAGAAGGTACAGCATGGCTCAGATACAGAGTACAGTTCAGTTTAAACATTCCCTGGAGTGTCGGATTAACCCGGGTCACTCACTGTGCCCGGCTCAGCCTCAAGACTCACCTGCCTCAGTCACTGAGACGCTCCTGTATCACTTGCCTTAATGTAAGCGGATGCCGGGTTTGGGAGCAGGACAGGCACACGGGATTAGGACGACTGCTCATGTGGAGGATAAGCATCAGTAATCCCTCAGAGAATCAGAACAGACCAGCGAGACTCAGAAAAGGAAACTTGTGTTGAATTTGTGAGTCTTGCATTGTGGAATGCTTTAGTATTTGGTGAGAATGTTGAACCAGTGACATTTTGCCCCAGTGGGATGAATAGACACTATATGACTTTATTACAACAGTAAGGTACCGTGTGTACTGTAAATATGGACTGAAATAACAATGTAAATGATCAATTTTCAGCTGAATTTTATGACTACAGTTATACCTGCAATCCTGTCAGAATGTACATAAGACACGATGGGATGAAGTCAAAGTGACCACTGTTGAATTTACTAGCTTGATCTTTGTGGGAACACAAGGGTTAAGTAAGTTAAAAATATTAAATGGTCAATTCGCTTGTTTAAGTAAACACTGAACAGAAATGGGTCTGGAATGTCCTATGTGCTGCATTCCTACTCCTACATCTACTCTGTCAGGACCCCTCATGATTTTGAACACCTCTATCAAATCTCATCTCAAGTTTCTCTTCTCTATGGAGAACAACACCAGTTTCTCCAATCTATCCACATAACTGAAGTCCCTCATCCCTGGAACCTTGCTTGTGAATCTTTTCTGCATCCTCTCTAAAGCCCCCACATCCTTCCGAAAGTACGGTGTCCAGAATTGGACACAATACTAGTTGAGGATGAAGCAGTGTTTTATAAAGCTTCATCATAACCTCCTTGCTTTTATACTCGAGGCCTCTATTTACAAAGCCGAGGATCCCATATGCCTTTTAACCACTTTCTCAACTAGCTCTGCCACCTTCAATTTGTGCACAGACATCCCCAGGTCTCTCTGTTCCTGCACCCACTTCCTTCTGTTCTTCGGTTCCCATGACAGAGAGGGACAGAAGGACAGGGAGGTCTAGAAAGAAGGAGGGGGAGAGAGAGCAAACAAACAGGAAACACGTATGGGAACACCACCACCTGCAAGTTTCCCTGAAGTCACACACCATCCTGACTTGGAACTATATCGCTGCTCCTTCACTGTGACTGGGTCAAAATCCTGGATCTCCCTTCCTAACAGCACTGTGGGTGTACCTACCCCACATGGACTGCAGCGGTTCAAGAAGGAGGCTCAACACCACCTTCTCAAGGGCAATTATGAATGGGCAATAAATGCTGTCCTGGCCACTAACGCACACATCCAACAAATGAATCAAGAAAATAAAAATTTGACACCGAGTCACTTCAGGAGATATTAGACCAGATGACCAAAAACTTGGTCAGAGGTTGGTTTGAGGGAGAATCCTCAAAGAGGAAAGAGAGTTGGTGAGATGGTGAGGTTTGGGAAAGGAATTCCAGAGTTAGGGCCTTGGCAGCTTGAAGGCACGGCCACCAATGGTGGAACGGTTCAAATTGGGGATGTTCAAGAGGCCAGAATTAGAGGATGGCAGATATTGGTGGATTGTGGAGCTGGAGGAGATTGCAGAGATAGGGAGGGGTCATTTGTGGAAGACAATTCCAAAATTCCACCATCCTTTGTGTGTAGAAGTGTTAATAAATTTCACCCTTGAAAGGGTCTTCGACTAATGTTCGATTTTTCGACTGTGCCCCTCGTCCGAGACTCCTCCAACCAGTGAGAAGAGTTTCTCTCTATCTACCCCATCAGTTTCCAGTATTGTCTTGTAAACTTTGATCAATTTACCCAGCACAGTGGCGCAGTGGTTAGCACCGCAGCCTCACAGCTCCAGTGACCCGGGTTCAATTCTGGGTACTACCTGTGTGGAGTTTGCAAGTTCTCCCTGTGTCTACGTGGGTTTCCTCCGGGTGCTCCGGTTTCCTCCCACATGCCAAAGACTTGCAGGTTGATCGGTAAATTGGCCATTAGCAATTGCCCCCAGTATAGGTGGGTGGTAGGGAAATATGGGGACAGGTGGGGATGTGGTAGGAATATGGAATTAGTGTAGGATTAGTATTAATGGGTGGTTGATGGTCGGCACAGACTCGGTGGGCCGAAGGGCCTGTTTCAGTGCTGTATCAATAAACTAAACTAAACTGAACACCCCTTACACTTCAAAATTCCAGGGATACAGAGTAAAGCACCGTCTAAACTGTCCCTTCAAATGCTGCCAAGCCAAGTACAGAATGGAGTTATCTACAGAGCAAATCTCTGTCCTCTCTGTTCTATAAAACACTGGCAGGACAGGTACAGTGTGGGGTTAGATACCGAGTAAAGCTGCCTCTATATATGCCTCTCTTTCTCCTCCTCCATCCAGATGGAGAGAGTAACAGTGAGAAAGACAGGGATAGATATAGAGAGGGAAGAACAGGGAGAGGGAAGGATAGCAATGGGGAGAGATTACCAGAGAGGAAGAGATTGGGATGGAGAGTGTCGGTCAGTGTTCCTGCAAAGCTGTGTGCAGCAGCCTGGAAGGTGCCACGCAGGTCCTGTTCCCTGATAAATAACACACGTCTTCGAAGATTCTTAAAAATTTAAAGGGACTGCACATGGGTCAAAAAAAATCTTTTAATCAGCCCTGGGAGGAAAGTAAACCTGGAGACTTTCAAACAGTAATCAATGTCTGATTTGATCAATTATTCGGGATTCATCAATTTAGTATACAAAGCAGACAGAATATGCCGTTAAAAAGCGGGATATGGGCTTCCTACCAGCCTGCAGAAGGAAGTGCACCCTCTGCAGTTGTGGTATCACCAAAAGCAGCCAAATTAAAATAGCAAATTGATGTATGTGGAGTTTTACTGAGGTACTGAGGAGAGAGAAACAGGCATAGACACAGACAGACACACACCCACACACAGAGAAACACACACACAGAACCACAGACACACACACAGACCGACTTCCACAGACACACAGACACACACACACACAGAGACCGACATGCACAGACACACACACAAACGGACTGCCCAAGGGACAGAGAGTGACAGAAGAATATTTCAATTTCCAAAAGACATTCGGGATGGCCAATCTTAGATTTAAAAATGAACAATTGATTTTGCATCAATGGTTATTTACAGAAGACAGTTCCAAACTAACACCACCTTTAGTCTGTAGACGTGTTTCCGAACTTCACTCCTGAAAGGACTGCCTCTCATTCTCAGACTCTGCTCACTAGTCCCAGAATCCCCCAGACATAAAAACATCAAAACGGACTGTAAAAGTTTCAATAGGGACATAAAAAGGAATGGTTTGGCTGAGACAAATGTGGGTCCATTACAGGCAGAGTCAGGAGAATTTATAATGGGGAATAGAGAAATGGCAGTGAAGATAAATGATGACTTTGTGTCTGTCTTCACTGAGGAAGATACAAGAAATCTCCCAGAAACATAGACTGACAGGGTGACTAAAAGAGAAAGAAGGATACTTCACAGGGGATATTGGAAGAGGAGGATGCAATTCAACCCCACAACTCTGTTCCGGCATCCAATGAGATCAGGGCTGATCTGTGATGTAACTTACACCATATATCCTGCCTTTGCCCCTTATCTCTTAATACCTTTGGTTAACAAGAATCTATCAATCACAGATTTTAAAATTTACCAATAAGCCAGCATGAAATTTCCACAACCAATATCATGGCGGTGTGATGGCTCCCACAGTGGAACAGCTTGCTGGATGTTTAAAATGGAGACTAATCCTCCTGGATCATCAAAAGTGTCCACCTGGGCCCCAACTTCATCCACATTTCTCCCTGCCCGATCTTTTATCTCTCCATACCTACCTCTTATATATTTGTGTAGACAGCAGTGAAGGATTAAATCAAGTTAATATATCTTACATTATCCTCTTCATCCACCTCAACAATCTCGCTCTCTCCAATTTTGTCCCTCTCTAAAGCCCGAGCACAAAGGAAGATGACTGTGGTTGTGGTCAATCATCTCAGTCCCTGGCCTTCACCGCAGGAGTTTATCAGGGTCGTGTCCTCAGCCCAAACCATCTTCAGCTGAGATCCCAGCAGAAAATGCTGGATATACTGAGCAGGTCAGGCAGCATCTGTGGAGAGAGAAACAGAGTTAGTGATTCAGCTCGATGATTTCCAGATTTCCAGCATCCACAGTATTTTGCCTCAGATAATGAAGCAATCCAGAGCCACATGCACCAAGACCCGGACAACATTCAGGTTTGGGCCGAGCAGCGGCAAGTAACATTCACGTCACACAAGTGCCAGGCAATGACCATCTGCAACAAGAGAGAATCCAACCACCTCCCCTTGGCATTCAAAGCATTATCCCATCGCTGAATCACCCAGCGTCAACATCCTGGGGAAACATTGACCAGGAACTGAGCTGACGAAATCACATCAATACTGGGCGACAAGTGACTCACACCCTGACTCCCCAAAGCTTTTCCATCACTTGCAAGACACAAGTTAGGTGTGTGATGGTATTTCTGTGAGCCCACACCTGGAGTATTGTGTACAGTCCTGGTCTCAGTACTGAAGGAAGGATATACTTGTCTTAGAGGTGAGGGGGAGAAAGAGAGAGAGAGAGTGACGGAGTGAAGGAGAAGGTGAGGAGTAAAAAATCCCAAAGACGCTGCACAGGGTGCATTACAAAACAAAATCTGACACCAAACCCACAGAAGTTGAGATTAAGGCTGATGACCAAATGTTTGGTCAAAGAGGTTAGTTTTAAGGAACGTCTTTAAGCAGGAATGAGAGATAGAGAGACGGAGAGGTTTAGGGAAGGAATTCCCCAGTATTAACAGGCAGTGACATTAATTCCTGATTGCCGGTAGAGATTTGTTCGGAAAGGGTATTAATGTTTTCGGAGCAGAGACAGCTCGATGTGGATAAGGAGCAAATCAGCCATGACCTGAATGAATGGGCAGGACAGTCTCGAGGGGACGAATGGCCTCCTCCTGTCTTCCCAAGGGCTTTATTAATATCCCTGCCAATGCATTGATGGTTTTCTGCTTCAAAAAATGAGCAGTTTGGGGTTCTCTCTAAACCCTCCCACCAGCCTCGGAACGACTCACGGATTCATGTCTAAGGGAACTGATCAATTGTTCTGGTAGAATTTCCCCCTTTGTTGATGGGTTAATAAAGCCGATGGGATCCTGAGCTTTATAAACAGGTATAGAGTGTAAAAGTCAGGAAGTGATGTTAAACATTTATAAAATAATAGTTTGTCCTCGGCTGCAGTATTGTGTCCAATTCTGGAACCACACTTTAGGAAAGACATGGAGGCTTTGGTGAATGTACAGAAGAGATTTACTAGAACGGTTCCTGGATGAGATTATTACAGTTACACTGATAGACTGGAGAAACTGGGCTTGTTCTCCTTAGAGCAGAGAAGATTAAAAGGAGATTTGATCGAGGTGTATAAAATCATGGAAGCTTTAGATGGAGGAAATAAAGAGAAAGTGTTTCCAATGGCTGAAGGATTGATAACCAGAGAGCACAGATTGAAGGTGATCGGCAAAAACAAACATTGGCGACATGAGGGAAAGGATTTTTTTTCCACACAAGTGCTTCAGATTTGAAATGCAATGTCTGATAGTGGTGGAGACAGATTCAATAGTAGCTTTCAAAAGGAGAATTGGAGAAATCATTGAAAGAGAAAAAAATCAACAGGAACTTGGAGAGGTTTGAGTTCATTAGGGAAAGCCAGCAAGAATTTGATGAAGTAACAGAGAAGGCTGATGAAGGGAATGCAATGGATTTTATATGGATTTGAAGAAAGCGTTTGACAAAGTGGCACATAAAATTCTGGTTAACAAAACTGAGGCTCATGGGATAGGAGGGCCAGTGTCAGCTTGGATCAAAAATTGGTGAAAGGACAGAAAACAGGGAGTTGTGGTAAATGGTTGTTTTTCAGACTGGAAGATGGTAGACAGCAGTGTTCCCCAAAAGTCAGTGCTTCTTGTAAAATGTTAATATTTGCCGTTAACGAACTTGGAGGAGATGCAAACAGTGAAGGTGACACCAATCGACTACAACAGGACATAGATAGGGGAGTGGGATGGGCAGACAAGTGTCAGAAGGAATTTAATACAGGGAAATGTGAGATGGGCAGAAGGGATAGGGAGAGGGAATATAGACTTAATGGCCCAGTTCTAGGGAGTGTGCAGGGACAGAGAGACCTGGGGATACATGTACATACATCTTTGAAGGTGGCAGGACATATTGAGAAAGTAGTCAGCAAAGCATATGGGATCTTAGGCTTCATAAATAGAGACTTTGAGTACAAAAGCATGAAAATTATGCTGAATGTTTACCTGTGGAGTTGGGAGATGTGGGTATGGTTCTTAATGAATTCTCTGGGTCCGTCTTTCTCAAAGAGGGGGAACGATGCAGATATTGTAGTTAAAGAGGAGGAGTGTGAAATATTGGATGGGATAAACAGAGTGAGAGGGAAATATGAAGGTGTTTGGCAACTTTCAAAGTGGATAAATGGTCAGGCCTGGATGCATTGGAACCACTTCAGAGAAGGTTCACTCGGCTGATTCCTGGGATGAAGGGGTTGTCTTATGAGGAATGGTTGAACAGGTTGGGCCTATACTCATTGGAGTTTAGAAGAATGAGAGGTGATCTTATTGAAACAGACTAAATACTTAAAGGGATAGACAGGTTAGATGCAGGTAAGATGTCTCCTTTGGTTCGGGAGTCTAGAACCAGGGGACACAATTTCAAAATAAGGGGGAAGCCACTTAGGTCTGAGATGGGGAGAAATGTCTTTGCTCAGAGTGTTGTGAATCTTTGGAATTCTCTACCCCAGTGGGCTGTGGAAGCTCAGTCTGGGAAAAAGGCATTGAAGTGGATGATCAGCCATGATCGTATTGAATGGCAGAGCAGGCTCGATGGGCTGAATGGCCGACTCCTGTTCCTATGTTCCCAAGCTGCTGAAATAGTTTCTCCCAAACTATGCCATCAGTTCCCCTTAATATCTCTACATCTTGGAACAAATCACCTTGATCCTCCTAAATTCCAGGCAATAAATCCCTAGTTTGTGTAATATCACCTCGTAATTTAACCCTTGGAGTCCAGTTAATATTCTGGTAAATCTACACTGCACTCAAATGGACATGGACCCCCCAAAGTCTCTTTGAACCTCCAGTGTTTCTATCTTTTCACCATTTATAAAGTACTCTGTTCTAGTCTTTTTTACTGACATGGAAATCTAACGACCACAGTTTTGCCCATTTATTTAAGATATTAATATCTCTTTGTAATTTGATGCTTCCAGCTACACTGCTTACAATGCTGCCTATTTTTGTGTCATTGGTAAACTTGGGTATGTTGCATTCTACCACAACATCTTAAATCATTAATAAATACAGCAAACTGAGACACACACGGGCTTTGCACGAGTAGACAGGAGTGAATCATTCCAACCTAGAGGCTTTTTAATTCCAGATTTATGTTTTTTTAAAGAAAAAATAGAATTCAAATTCACAACAGCCCTGTGTGGGATTTGAACTCCTACTTTTTCAATCATCAGCTCAGGCCTTCAAATTAAAACCCATAAAAAGAGATTCATTTTCCTCCTGCTGTTGTCTGACTGACTGAGGTTTTGTATATTGTTCCCTTCTCCTCTTCTTCCATGTGTTTGAAGTCTTTGAAGTTTGTCAGACATTGGTAAACTACTTCATGTGGTGTTCTGTAAATACCTTCAATTCTGTGTATCTGGAAGGTACACAATTCAAATTCTCACCTTATTGCATCAACTAAAACCTGCAGGTCCATTCAAACAACTCTATTTCCTGTCTCTGCAAAGACAGCTCACACTTCCACAATGCAGGAATGTCTGAATGGAAACAGCTTTTGACACATTTCCCAACATGTTTGCTAACACTTTTCAGGATAAAGCTAAATTCAACTTAGAGATTGCAAGCCCCAAATTGAATCTTTTAGATGGAAAAAGTGACACAAATGAAATCCCAGATCTCTCTGTCCCTGCACCCATTTTAACATTGTACCATTTAGTTTATATCGCTTCTCCTCAGCTTTCCTTCCAAAATGCATCATTTGACATTTCTCAGCATTGAAGTTAACCTGCTATGTGTCTGACCATTTCACCAGACTGCCTCTATCCTCCTGAAGTCTACTCCTATTCCCTTCACTGTTTATTACATTGCAGATGGCACAATGTTGAAGTTATGCCCTGTTTACCCCAGTCAAAGTCATTCATATATCAATAAGATCAGTGGTCCTAATCAAAACCCCTGGGGAATACCACAATTTACACTGTATACAGTGAGTACAAAAGCCGAGAGGGTGTGCTGAACATTTATAAAGCTCTGGTCAGGTAACAGAGAGGGAGAGACTGGGATTCAGAGGGTAAATGAAAGGGAGAGACTGGGACTCAGAGGGTAAGAGAGAGGGAGAGACTGGGATTCAGATGGTAACAGAGAGGGAGAGTCTGGGATTCAGAGGGAAACAGAGAGGGAGAGACTGGGATTCAGACGGTAACAGAGAGGGAGAGTCTGGGATTCAGAGGGTAACAGAGAGGGAGAGTCTGGGATTCAGAGGGAAACAGAGAGGGAGAGACTGGGATTCACAGGGTAACAGAGAGGGAGAGTCTGGGACTCAGAGGGTAAGAGAGAGGGAGAGACTGGGATTCACAGGGTAACAAAGAGGGAGATTCTGGGATTCAGAGGGAAACATGGAGGGAGAGACTGGGATTCAGAGAGTAACAGAGGGGGAGAGAATGGGATTCAGAGGGTAACGGAGAGGGAGAGACTGGGATTCAGAGGGTAACAGAGAGGGAGAGACTGGGATTCAGAGGGTAACAGAGAGGGAGAGACTGGGATTCAGAGGGTAACAGAGAGGGAGAGACTGGGATTCAGAGGGTAACAGAGAGGGTGAGACTGGGATTCAGAGGGTAACAGAGAGGGAGAGACTAGAATGCAGAGGGTAACAGAGAGCGAGAGACTGGGATTCAGAGGGTAACAGAGAGGGAGAGACTGGAATTCAGAGGGTAACAGAGAGGGAGAGACTGGGATTCAGAGGGTAACAGAGAGGGAGAGACTGGAATTCAGAGGGTAACAGAGAGGGAGAGTCTGGGATTCAGAGGGTAACAGAGAGGGAGAGACTGGGATTCAGAGAGTAACAGAGAGGGAGAGACTGGGATTCAGAGGGTAACAGAGGGAAAAATAGAGTTGGCGAGGGCAACATAGAAATTTTAAGGCACAGAAAGCGGCCACTTGGCCCATCCTCTCTGTGCCAGCCGAAAAACGATCAACCTATTCTAATCCCACCTTCCAGCATTTGGTTGGAGCTCTGCAGCTTACCGCACTTGAGGTGCCGATCCAGACTCCTTCTGAATGAGTTGAGGGTCTCTGCCTCAACTACCCTTTCAGACAGTGAGTTCCAGACCATCGCGACCCTCTGGGTGAAAAAGATTTTCCTCAACTCCCCTCTAATTTTTCTGCCAATCACTTTAAATCTATGCCCCCTCATCACTGACCTTTCTGCTATGGTTCTCTGCCCTTCACCTCCACTCTATCCAGGACCCTCAACATTTTGTACATTTCAATCAGATCTCCCCTCAGCCTTCTCTGTTCCAAGGACAACAACCCCTGCCTATCCTCATAGCTACAATTCTCCAGTCCTGGCAACATCCTGGAAAATGGGAGAGAGACAAAGTCCCGTGTTCATAACACATGGATAAAGAGGTCAATCATCTGAGCTGTAACACTGAGATAGAGACAGAGAGAGAGAGGGAGGGAGAGAGGGAGAAAGAGAGAGAGAGAGGGAGGGAGAGAGGGAGGGAGAGAGGGAGTGAGAGAGGGAGGGAGAGAGGGAGGGAGAGAGGAAGGGAGAGATAGTGTGGGGGAGACACAAACTGAGACGTGGACAGAGGCAGCGAAAGAGAGAGAGGGAGAGAGAGAGAGAGAGGCAGAGAGAGAGAGAGGGAGAGATAGAGAGGGAGAGGCTGAAGAGAGAGAGGCAGAGAGAGAGAGAGGCAGAGAGAGAGATAGAGAGAGACAGAGAGAGAGGGAGCGATGGTGTGAGGGAGGCACAAATTGAGACATGGACAGAGGTTGAGAAAGAGAGAGAGGGAGAGACAGAGAGAGAGAGCTGGGGGAGAGACAGATAGAGAGTGAGAGAGGCACAGAGAGAGAAGGAGACACAGAGAGGCAGACATAGAGAGGCAGACAGAGAGCTAGAGAGAGACAGAGAGAGAGGGAGAGATGGTGTGAGGGAGGCACAAATTGAGACATGGACAGAGGTAGAGAGAGAGAGGGAGAGATAGAGCGAGAGAGAGAAAAAGACAGAGAGGGATAGATCGCGAGAGAGGGAGGGGGTAAGACAGATAGCGAGGGACAGAGGCAGTGTGAGAGAGGCAGAGTGAGAGAGGCAGATTAGAAGGTAGCAAATGTAACCCCACTATTTACAAAAGGAAGGAGGGAGAAAATGAGGAACTAAAGACCTGTTCGTCTAACATCAGTCATAGGGAAAATGGTCGAATCTATAATAAAGGATGTGATAACAGGACACTTAAAGAGAGATTGCGGGGGGTGGGGGGAAAGAGAGAAATGGGGGGAGAGAGAAATGGGGGGGGAGAGAGAGGGGGGAGAGTGCGTGAGTGAGACGGAGCAAAGGAGAGAGATACTAGGTTAGGTGGGACAATAAGCTGTGAGGAGGACACAAATAGACTACAAAGAGAGATGGTTTGGGATAGACAGCGATAAATGTCCCAGTGTTGTGGGAACATAAAATGGCCACTGAAAATGAACCTAAAATGGCTGACTGATGTGTGTGGATTTCCACAGATGAGAGGAGAGAGAGAGAGACAGACAGACAGACAGAAAGAGAGACAAAGAGGGAGACAGAGACCAAGACACAGAGCGTGATCGCAGGATATTGGGCGGAGGTCAGAGGAAGAGGAGGAGGCCATTTGGCCCCTCAACCCTATTCTGTCATTCAATGAGCTCATGGCTGATGTGTGATCTAACTCCATGTACCTATCTTTGCCCCTTAATACCTTTGGTAAACAAAAATCTATCAAACTCAGATTTAAAAATTAACAAGTGTCTCAGCATCAATTGCTGTTTGTGGAAGAGAGTTCCAAACTGATACCACACCTGGTGTGTTGAAGTGTTTCTTCATTTCACTCCTGAAAGGTTTTTAGACTAGGTTTATATTTTTAGACTATGCCCCCATGTTCTAGACTCTGCAGCCAGTGGGAATTGTTACTCTCTGTCCACCCCATCAGTTTCCCTTATTAACTTGAAAACAATCATCAAATCACACCTGAGCCTTCAAAATTCCAGGGATACAGAGTAAATCTCCAGCTACACTGTCCCATTAAACATTCCCAAGCTAAGCACAATGTTGGGTTTGACACAGAGTAAATTTCCCTCTGCACTGTCACATCACACACTCCCAGGGCAGGAACATCATGGGGTGGATACAGAGTGAATCTCACTCTGCACTGTCCGATAGAGACAGAAAGAGAGAAACAGAGAGACATGGACTGACAGGGTGACTAAAAGAGATGGAAGGATACTTCACAGGGATATTGGAAGAGGAAGATGCAATTCAACCCCACACCTCTGTTCCGGCATCAAATGAGATTTTGGCTGATCTGTGATGTAACTTACACCATATATCCTGCCTTTGCCCCTTATCTCTTAATACCTTTGGTTAACAAGAATCTATCAATCACAGATTTAAAAATTAACCAATAAGCCAGCATGAAATTTGCACAAACAATATCATTGTGTGGGTATTTCTGTGTGTTTGTGTTTGTGTCTATGCCTGTTTGGGTGTGATGGCTCCCATAGTGGAATAGCTTGCTGGATGTTTAAAATGGAGGCTATTCCTTCTGGATCATCAAACGTATACGCCTGGGCCCCAACATTGTCTGCATTTCCCCCTCTCCTGATGTTTTTTTTCTCTCCATATCTATCTCTTCTATGTGTGTGTACACAGCAGTGAAGGATTACATCAAATTAATATATCTTACATTATCCTTTTCATCCAACTCAACAACCTCTCTCTCTCTCCAACTTTGTCCCTCTCTACAGCCCTCTCTCTGCCTTCATGTCAACCCTCTCTCCCTCAGTCTCTCTCCTAGTGTCAGAGATAGCAGGAGGGAGAGACAGAGAGAGAATGTTGAAGGAACTGTACTCTGTTCCTAAGCTGTGCTGAACCTGCTCTGGGAGTGTTTGATGGGCTACATTAATCGGCCGTGTACAGTCCTGTATCAGACTGTGAAGAAGCACAGCTTGTTCAGTGTACAACGGGTCAAAGGGAACGATTCACTCCTGTCTGCTACTGGGAAGAGAGACTGACCTTAACATTAAGGCAGTGTTTGACCGAGTGTGGTATCGAGGAGCCCGAGTAAAACTGAAGTCAGTGGGAATCGTGGGAAATCTCTCCACTGGTTGGAATCATACCGAGCACAAAGGAAGATGGTTTTGGTTGTTGGAAGTCAATCATCTCAGTCCCAGGCCTTCACTGCAGGAGTTTATCAGGGTAGTGTCCTCAGCCCAACCATCTTCAGCTGAGATCCCAGCAGAAAGTGCTTAAAATACTGAGCAAGTCAGGCAGCATCTGTGGAGAGAGAAACAGAGTTAGTGATTCAGTTCGATGCTTTCCAGATTTCCAGCATCCACAGTATTTTGCCTCAGATAATGAAGCAATCCATAGCCACATGCACCAAGACCCAGACAACATTCAGGCTTGGGCCGACCAGTGACAAGTAACATTCACGTCACACAAGTGCCAGGCAATGACCATCTGCAACAAGAGAGAATCCAACCACCTCCCCTTGGCATTCAAAGCATTATCCCATCGCTGAATCACCCAGCATCAACATCCTGGGGAAACATTGACATCAAACTTAACAGAACGAAACACATCAATAGTTTCTTCACCCAGTGGCTGGTGGGTGTCTGGAACTCACTGCCTGAAAGGGTGGTAGAGGCAGAAACCCTCATCACATTTAAAACAATCTCTTGGATATTCACTTCTCCATGTTTAAAATGGGTAAGGAATAACTCTCCTCTTCTACACTGCCCCATCGAACACTCTCAGAGAAGGTACAGCACAGGTTAGATACAGAGTACAGTTCAGTTTAAACATTCCCTGGAGTGTCGGATTAACCCGGGTCACTCACTGTGCCCGGCTCAGCCTCAAGACTCACCTGCCTCAGTCACTGAGACGCTCCTCTATCACTTGCCTTAATGTAAGTGGATGCCGGGTTTGGGAGCAGGACAGGCACACGGGATTAGGACGACTGCTCATGTGGAGGATTAGCATCAGTAATCCCTCAGAGAATCAGAACAGACCAGCGAGACTCAGAAAAGGAAACTTGTGTTGAATTTGTGAGTCTTGCATTGTGGAATGCTTTAGTATTTGGTGAGAATGTTGAGCCAGTGACATTTTGCCCCAGTGGGATGAATAGACACTATATGACTTGATTACAACAGTAAGGTACCGTGTGTACTGTAAATATGGACTGAAATAACAATGTAACTGATCAATTTTCAGCTGAATTTTATGACTACAGTTATACCTGCTATCCTGTGAGAATGTACATCAGACACGATGGGATGAAGTCAAAGTGGCCACTGTTGAATTTGCTCGCTTGATCTTTGTGGGAACACAAGGGTTAAGTAAGTTAAAAATATTAAATGGTCAATTCACTTGTTTAAGTAAACACTGAACAGAAATGGGTCTGGAATGTCCTATGTACTGCATTCCTACTCCTACATCTACTCTGTCAGGACCCCTCATGATTTTGAACACCTCTGTCAAATCTAATCTCAAGTTTCTCTTCTCTATGGAGAACAACACCAGTTTCTCCAATCTATCCACATAACGGAAGTCCCTCATCCCTGGAACCTTGCTCGTGAATCTTTTCTGCATCCTCTCTAAAGCCCCCACATCCTTCCGAAAGTACGGTGTCCAGAATTGGACACAATACTAGTTGAGGATGAAGCAGTGTTTTATAAAGCTTCATCATAACCTCCTTGCTTTTATACTCTAAGCCTCTATTTACAAAGCCTAGGATCCCATATGCCTTTTAACCACTTTCTCAACTAGCTCTGCCACCTTCAATTTGTGCACACACATCCCCAGGTCTCTCTGTTCCTGCACTCACTTCCTTCTGTTCTTAGGTTCCCATGACAGAGAGGGACAGGAGGACAGGGAGGTCTAGAAAGAAGGAGGGGGAGAGAGAGCAAACAAACAGGAAACACGTATGGGAACACCACCACCTGCAAGTTTCCCTTAAGTCACACACCATCCTGACTTGGAACTATATCGCTGCTCCTTCACTGTGACTGGGTCAAAATCCTGGATCTCCCTTCCTAACAGCACTGTGGGTGTACCTACCCCACACAGACTGCAGCGGTTCAAGAAGGAGGCTCAACACCACCTTCTCAAGGGCAATTATGAATGGGCAATAAATGCTGTCCTGGCCACTAACACACACATCCAACAAATGAATCAAGAAAATAAAAATTTGACACCGAGTCACTTCAGGAGATATTAGACCAGATGACCAAAAACTTGGTCAGAGGTTGGTTTGAGGGAGAATCCTCAAAGAGGAAAGAGAGTTAGTGAGATGGAGAGGTTTAGGAAAGGAATTCCAGAGTTAGGGCCTTGGCAGCTTGAAGGCACGGCCACCAATGGTGGAACGATTCAAATTGGGGATGTTCAAGAGGTCAGAATTAGAGGATGGCAGATATTGGTGGATTGTGGAGCTGGAGGAGATTGCAGAGATAGGGAGGGGTCATTTGTGGAAGACAATTCCAAAATTCCACCATCCTTTGTGTGTAGAAGTGTTAATAAATTTCACCCTTGAAAGGGTCTTCGACTAATGTTCGATTTTTCGACTGTGCCCCTCGTCCGAGACTCCTCCAACCATTGAGAAGAGTTTCTCTCTATCTACCCCATCAGTTTCCAGTATTGTCTTGTAAACTTTGATCAATTCACCCAGCACAGTGGCACAGTGGTTAGCATCGCAGCCTCACAGCTCCAGCGACCCGGGTTCAATTCTGGGTACTGCCTGTGTGGAGTTTGCAAGTTCTCCCTGTGTCTACGTGGGTTTCCACCGGGTGCTCCGGTTTCCTCCCACATGCCAAAGACTTGCAGGTTGATCGGTAAATTGGCCATTAGCAATTGCCCTTAGTATAGGTAGGTGGTAGGGAAATATGGGGACAGGTGGGGATGTGGTCAGAATATGGAATTAGTGTAGGATTAGTATTAATGGGTGGTTGATGGTCGGCACAGACTCGGTGGGCCGAAGGGCCTGTTTCAGTGCTGTATCAATAAACTAAACTAAACTGAACACCCCTTACACTTCAAAATTCCAGGGATACAGAGTAAAGCTCCGTCTAAACTGTCCCTTCAAATGCTGCCAAGCCAAGTACAGAATGGAGTTATCTACAGAGCAAATCTCTGTCCTCTCTGTTCTATAAAACACTCGCAGGACAGGTACAGTGTGGGGTTAGATACCGAGTAAAGCTGCCTCTATATATGCCTCTCTTTCTCCTCCTCCATCCAGATGGAGAGAGTAACAGTGAGAAAGACAGGGATAGATATAGAGAGGGAAGAACAGGGAGAGGGAAGGATAGCAATGGGGAGAGATTACCAGAGAGGAAGAGATTGGGATGGAGAGTGTCGGTCAGTGTTCCTGCAAAGCTGTGTGCAGCAGCCTGGAAGGTACCACGCAGGTCCTGTTCCGTGATAAATAACACACGTCTTCGAAGATTCTTAAAAATTTAAAGGGACTGCACATGGGTCAAAAAAAACTTGCCGTGCACAACAACTAAATTTTCTGGGAACATTGGAGCCAGCTGTAGCTCAGTGGGTAATAATCCTGCCTCTGAGTTATACGTTTGTGGGTTCAGGTCTGAACACAAAATCTAGGCTGATGTCACCCAACAGAAAATCAGAACAGACCAGCGTGACACAGAAAAGGAAACTTGTGTTGAATTTGTGAGCCCAGCTTTCTGTAATGTTTTAGTGTTTGGTCAGAATGTTGACCCAGTGAAATTTTGCCCCTGTGGCATGAGAGTTATCTGAATAGAGATTATAACATCTTATTACAACATGAAGGTACCGTGCGCACTGAGTATATCAACATTTGCAGCGTCCCATCATGTAAAATACTTTACTGGGTGTGGGATCAGGGTTTGATATTTCCAAAACACTGAGGGAAACTCGAACTTTTAATCAGCCCTGGGAGGAAAGTAAACCTGGAGACTTTCAAACAGTAATCAATGTCAGATTTGATCAATTATTAGGGATTCATCAATTTAGTATACAAAGCAGACAGAATATGCCGTTAAAGAGCGGGATATGGGTTTCCTACCAGCCTGCAGAAGGAAGTGCACCCTCTGCAGTTGTGGTATCACCAAAAGCAGCCAAATTAAAATAGCAAATTGATGTATGTGGAGTTTTACTGAGGTTCTGAGAGAGGAGAGAGAAACAGGCATAGACACAGACAGCAAGACACACACCCACACACAGAGAAACACACAGGCACACAGAGAAACACACACACAGAGCCACACACAGACACCGACATGCACAGACACACAGACAAACAGACTGCCCAAGGGACAGAGAGTGACAGAAGAATATTTCAATTTCTATAATATTTCAATTTCAGTTTCTATAAGATCCCCCCTCATTCTTCTGAATTCCAATTAATATAATCCCAATCTACTCAGTCTCTCCTCATAAGCCAACCCCCTCAACTCCGGAATCAACCGAGTGAACCTCCTCTGCACCCTCTCCAGTGCCAGTACATCCTTTCTCAAGTAAGGAGACCAAAACTGCACACAGTACTCCAGGTGCGGTCTCACCAGTACCTTATACAGCTGCAACATAACCTCTCTGCTTTTAAACTCAATCCCTTTCGCAATGAAGGACAAAATTCCATTTGCCTTCCTAATTACTTGCTGTACCTGCAGACCAACCTTTTGCGATTCATGCACAAGGACACCCAGGTCCCTCTGCATAGCAGCATGCTGCAACTTTTTACCATTCCAGTTATAATCCTTTTTACTGTTACTCCTACCGAAATGAATAACTTCACATTTATTAACATTGTATTCCATCTGCCAGACCTTTGCCCACTCACTCAATGTATCTTTGTTCCTCTGCAAAGTTTCACAGTCATCTGCACACTTTGCTCTGCCACTCATCTTAGTGTCATCTGCAAACTTTAACACCCTACACGTGGTCCCCAACTCCAAATCATCGATATAAATTGTAAATAATTGTGGTCCCAACACCGATCCCTGAGGCACACCACTCGTGACTGATTGCCAGCCAGAATAGCACTCATTTATCCCCACTCTCTGCTTCCCGTTAGTCAACCAGAGAGGGAAAGGCAGTTGGAGAGACAGAGAGAGAGAGAGACACAGAGATGGAAGGAGAGAGATGGAGTGACAGGGAGGGAAAGACAGATGGAGGGACTGAGTGAGAGACAGAGAGAGGAGAGAGATGGAGTGACAGGGAGGGAAAGACAGATGGAGGGACAGAGTGAGAGACAGAGAGAGGAGAGAGATGGAGTGACAGGGAGGGAAAGACAGATGGAAAGATTGAGAGAGAGAGAGGCAGAGATGGAAGGAGAGAGATGGAGTGACAGGGAGGGAAAGACAGATGGAAAGATTGAGAGAGAGAGAGGCAGAGATGGAAGGAGAGAGATGGAGTGACAGGGAGGGAAAGACAGATGGAGGGACAGAGTGAGAGACAGAGAGAGAAGGAGAGAGATGGAGTGACAGGGAGGGAAAGACAGATGGAGGGGCAGAGAGAGAGACAGAGAGAGAAGGAGAGAGATGGAGCAACAGGGAGGGAAAGACAGATGGAAAGATTGAGAGAGAGAGAGGCAGAGATGGAAGGAGGAAGAGGGATTGACAGGGAGGGAAAGACAGATGGAGGGACAGAGTGAGAGACAGAGAGAAAAGGAGAGAGATGCAGTGACATAGATGGAAGGACAGATGGAGGGATAGAGAGAGGGAAACAGAGATACAAGGTCAGAGAGGGAGTGACAGAGAGGGAAAGACAGATGGAGGGGCAGGGAGAGAGAGACAGAGACAGAAGGAGAGATAGGGAGTGACAGAGAGGGAAAGACAGATGGAGGGACAGGGAGAGAGACAGAGATAGAAGGAAAGAGAGGGAGGGTCAGGGAGGGAAAGACAGATGGAGGGACAGAGAGACAGAGAGAGAAGGAGAGAGAGGGAGTGACAGGGAGGGAAAGACAGATGGAGGGACAGAGAGAGAGAGAGAGACAGGGAGAGAGATGGAGTGACAGGGACTGAAGGTAAGATGGAGGGATAGAGAGAGGCAGAGACAGAGATCGAAGGAGAGAGAGGGAGTGACAGGGAGTGGGGTGGGGGGTAGACAGATGTAGGGACAGAGAGAGAGTGGCAGAGATGGAAGGAGAGATAGGGAGTGACAGGGAGGGAAAGACAGGTGGCGGGATAGAGAGAGAGACAGAGAGAGAGAGAGACAGAGACAGAGATAGAAGGAGAGAGATGGAGAGACGGAGTGGTGGGGGGTGGTGGGGTAGACAGGTGGAGGGACAGAGAGAGAGAGGCAGAGATGGAAGTAGAGAGAGGGAGAGACAGAGAGGGAAAGACAGATGAAGGGACAGAGAGGGAGACAGAGGGAGTGGCAGAGACAGAGATGGAAGGAGAGTGAGGGAGAGACAGAGAGGGAAAGACAGATGGAGAGACAGAGAGAGAGGGACAGAGAGAGTGTCAGAGACAGAGATAGAAGCAGAGAGAGGGAGTGACAGGGAGGGAAAGACAGATGGAGAGACAGAGAGAGAGATAGAGATCTCTCCCGATGTTTCTGTCTCCATACCTATTTCTTAAATGTTTGTGCACACAGCAGTGAAGGATTACATCAAATTAATTTCTCTTACATTCTCCCTTTCAATCGACCCCGCAATCTCTCTCTCTCCAACCTCGTCCCTCTCCACAACACTATCTCTGTCTGCATATCTAACCCTCACTCCCTCTGTCTCTCTCCTAGTGTCAGAGATCGCAGGAGGGAGAGACAGAGAGAGAATGTTGAAGGAATTGTACTCTGTTCCTAAGCTGTGCTGAACCTGCTCTGGGAGTGTTTGATGGGCTACATTAATCGGCCGTGTACAGTCCTGTATCAGGCTGTGAAGAAACACAGCTTGTTCAGTGTACAACGGGTCAAAGGGAACGATTCACTCCTGTCTGCTACTGGGAAGAGAGACTGACCTGAACATCAAGGCAGTGTTTGACCGAGTGTGACATCGAGGAGCCTGATGGACAGATGGAGGGACAGAGAGAGAGGCAGAGAGAGAGAGAGAAGGAGAGAGAGGGATTGACAGAGAGGGAAAGACAGATGGAGGGACAGAGATAGAAGGAGAGAGAGGGAGAGACAGAGAGGGAAAGACAGATGGAGGGACAGAGTGACAGGCAGACAGAGATAGAAGGAGAGAGAGGGAGTGTCAGGGAGGGAAAGACAGATGGAGGGACAGAGAGAGAGAGACAGAGAGAGAAGGAGAGAGATGGAGTAACTGGGAGGGAAGGACAGATGGAGGGATAGAACAGAGACAGAGATAGAAGGAGAGAGAGGGAGTGTCAAGTAGGGAAAAACAGGTGGATAAGGTAGTCAAGAAGGCATACACCATGCTTGCCTTCATCGGTCGGGGAATAGAGTATAAAAATAGGCAAGTCATGTTGCAGCTGTACAGAACTTTAGTTAGGCCACACTTAGAATTCTGGTCGTCACACTACCAGAAGGACGTGGAGACTTTGGAGAGGGTACCGAGGTGGTGGAAGCAGGTACCATAGAGATGTTTAAGAGACATCTTGACAAATACATGAATAGGATGGGAATAGAGGGATACGGACCCCGGAAGTGCAGAAGGTTTTAGTTTAGGCAGGCATCAAGATCGGTGCAGTCTTGGAGGGCCGAATGGCCTGTTCCTGTGCTGTCCTGTTCTTTGTTCTTTGACAGATGGAGGGACAGAGAGAGACACAGAGAGAGAAGGAGAGAGTGAGAGCGACAGAGATGGAAAGACAGATGGAGAGACAGAGAGAGGCAGAGATGGGAGAAGAGAGAGGGAGTGACAGAGAGGTTTCATAAAAATCTATCAAACGCAGATTTAAAAATTAACAAGTGTCTCAGCATCAATTGCTGTTTGTGGAAGAGAGTTCCAAACTGATACCACACCTGGTGTGTTGAAGTGTTTCTTCATTTCACTCCTGAAAGGTTTTTAGACTAGGTTTATATTTTTAGACTATGCCCCCATGTTCTAGACTCTGCAGCCAGTGGGAATTGTTACTCTCTGTCTACCCCATCAGTTTCCCTTATTACCTTGAAAACAATCATCAAATCACACCTGAGCCTTCAAAATTCCAGGGATACAGAGTAAATCTCCAGCTACACTGTCCCATTAAATATTCCCAAGTCAAGCACAATGTTGGGTTTGACACAGAGTAAATGTCCCTCGACGCTGTCCCATCACACACTTCCAGGGCAGGAACATCATGGGGTGGATACAGAGTGAATCTCACTCGACACTGTCAGATAGAGACAGAGAGAGAGTCAGAAAGAGAGAAACAGAGAGACATGGACTGACAGGGTGACTGACAGAGAAAGAAGGATATTTAACATTGGATATTGGATGTAATTTAACCCCACAACCCTGTTCCTGCATCAAATGAGATCAGGGCTGATCTGTGATGTAACTTACACCATATGTCCTGCCTTTGCCCCTTATCACTTAATACCTTTGGTTAACAAGAAGCTATCAATCACAGCTTTAAAAATTAACCAATATGCCAGCAAGAAATTTGCACAACAAATAACATGAGGGTGTGATGGCTCCCACAGTGGAATAGCTTGCTGGATGTTTAAAATGGAGGCTGTTCCTTCTGGATCATCAAATGTATCTGCCTGTGCCCCAACTTCATCTACATTTCCCCCTCTGCCGATGTTTTTTTCTCTCCATATCTATCTCTTATATGTGTGTGTACACAGCAGTGAAGGATTACATCAAATTAATATATCTTACATTATCCTTTTCATCCACCTCAACAATCTCTCTCTCTCCAACTTTGTCCCTCTCTACAGCCCTCTCTCTGCCTGTGCTGTATGTTCTATGTTCTATATCTAACCCTCTCTCCCTCTGTCTCTCTCCTAATGTCAGAGATAGCAGGAGGGAGAGACAGAGAGAGAATGTTGAAGGAACTGTACTCTGTTCCGAAGCTGTGCTGAAGCTGCTCTGGGAGTGTTTGATGGGCTACATTAATCGGCCGTGTACAGTCCTGTATCAGGCTGTGAAGAAGCACAGCTTGTTCAGTGTACAACGGGTCAAAGGGAACGATTCACTCCTGTCTGCTGCTGGGAAGAGAGACTGACCTTAACATTAAGGCAGTGTTTGACCGAGTGTGGTATCGAGGAGCCCGAGTAAAACTGAAGTCAGTGGGAATCGTGGGAAATCTCTCCACTGGTTGGAATCATACCGAGCACAAAGGAAGATGGTTTTGGTTGTTGGAAGTCAATCATCTCAATCCCAGGCCTTCATTGCAGGAGTTTATCAGGGTAGTGTCCTCAGCGCAACCATCTTCAGCTGAGATCCCAGCAGAAAGTGCTTTAAATACTGAGCAGGTCAAGCAGCATCTGTGGAGAGAGAAACAGAGTTAGTGATTCAGCTCGATGCTTTCCAGATTTCCAGCATCCACAGTATTTTGCCTCAGATAATGAAGCAATCCAGAGCCACATGCACCAAGACCCGGACAACATTCAGGTTTGGGCCGACCAGTGGCAAGTAACATTCACGTCACACAAGTGCCAGGCAATGACCATCTGCAACAAGAGAGAATCCAACCACCTCCCCTTGGCATTCAAAGAATTATCCCATCACTGAATCACCCAGCGTCAACATCCTGGGGAAACATTGACATCAAACTAAACAGAACGAAACACATCAATAGTTTCTTCACCCAGTGGCTGGTGGGTGTCTGGAACTCACTGCCTGAAAGGATGGTAGAGGTAGAAACCCTCATCACATTTAAAACAATCCCTTGGATATTCACTTCTCCATGTTTAAAATGGGTAAGGAATAACTCTCCTCGTCTACACTGCCCCATCGAACACTCTCAGAAAATGTACAGCATGGCTTAAATCCAGAGTAAAGCTCCGTTTAAACATTCCCCGGAGTGTCGGATTAACCCGGGTCACTCACTGTGCCCGGCTCAGCCTCAAGACTCACCTGCCTCAGTCACTGAGACGCTCCTGTATCACTTGCCTTAATGGAAGCGGATGCCGGGTTTGGGAGCAGGACAGGCACACGGGATTAGGACGACTGCTCATGTGGAGGATAAGCATCAGTAATCCCTCAGAGAATCAGAACAGACCAGCGAGACTCAGAAAAGGAAACTTGTGTTGAATTTGAGAGTCTTGCATTGTGGAATGCTTTAGTATTTGGTGAGAATGTTGAGCCAGTGACATTTTGCCCCAGTGGGATGAATAGACACTATATGACTTGATTACAACAGTAAGGTACCGTGTGTACTGTAAATATGGACTGAAATAACAATGTAACTGATCAATTTTCAGCTGAATTTTATGACTACAGTTATACCTGCAATCCTGTCAGAATGTACATAAGACACGATGGGATGAAGTCAAAGTGACCACTGTTGAATTTACTGGCTTGATCTTTGTGGGAACACAAGGGTTAAGTAAGTTAAAAATATTAAATGGTCAATTCACTTGTTTAAGTAAACACTGAACAGAAATGGGTCTGGAATGTCCTATGTACTGCATTCCTACTCCTACATCTACTCTGTCAGGACCCCTCATGATTTTGAACACCTCTATCAAATCTCATCTCAAGTTTCTCTTCTCTATGGAGAACAACACCAGTTTCTCCAATCTATCCACATAACTGAAGTCCCTCATCCCTGGAACCTTGCTCGTGAATCTTTTCTGCATCCTCTCTAAAGCCCCCACATCCTTCCGAAAGTACGGTGTCCAGAATTGGACACAATACTAGTTGAGGATGAAGCAGTGTTTTATAAAGCTTCATCATAACCTCCTTGCTTTTATACTCTCAGCCTCTATTTACAAAGCCTAGGATCCCATATGCCTTTTCACCACTTTCTCAACTAGCTCTGCCACCTTCAATTTGTGCACAGACATCCCCAGGTCTCTCTGTTCCTGCACCCACTTCCTTCTGTTCTTAGGTTCCCATGACAGAGAGGGACAGGAGGACAGGTAGGTCTGGAAAGAAGGAGGGGGAGAGAGAGCAAACAAACAGGAAACCCGTATGGGAACACCACCACCTGCAAGTTTCCCTGAAGTCTCACACCATCCTGACTTGGAACTATATCGCTGCTCCTTCACTGTGACTGGGTCAAAATCCTGGATCTCCCTTCCTAACAGCACTGTGGGTGTACCTACCCCACATGGACTGCAGCGGTTCAAGAAGGAGGCTCAACACCACCTTCTCAAGGGCAATTATGAATGGGCAATAAATGCTGTCCTGGCCACTAACGCACACATCCAACAAATGAATCAAGAAAATAAAAATTTGACACCGAGTCACTTCAGGAGATATTAGACCAGATGACCAAAAAATGGGTCTGGAATGTCCTATGTGCTGCATTCCTAAGACAAGATATGGACAGTAAATGAACAAAGGCCTGGAATTACAAGAAGGCAGGATATGGAGAATAAAATGGAGTCTTTTAATGACAAGAAATTAGTTACGGGTGAGGCTTGGAATGTAAAAACAAATGCAATGTGTGTGTGGGGTGGTCCAGGCAGTATAGGAAAAGATATTGATCACACACAGTGATTGATCATGCAGGGAAAGACCCTAACACTGAGCCCAGTGACATGGTGCATGAGGGGAGAGTGAGGGTCAGTCCTGGATATAAGGGGGTCCCTTTCCTTTATCTGACACTGCAGTCCAGATAGCTGGGCCAGCGATTGCAAGAAGATCCCTCCTGAACGACTGATCATCAATCAGTGGGAACTTGGTGAGATCAAAGACACAGACTAGGTGAGAGTCTGTGGGATCATTTGCAGCATTGATTTTTCCAGGAATATTCTCTGGGATTTTACTGCTATTTTACTGGAATTCTATGGAAGCTAACTAACGTGTAATGTTTAATCTTGTAGTGCATGTGTAATGTTTAATTTCTGAAAACCATACAGAGTAAAGCTTAACGTACTGCAACAAACTCAAGAGTGTTGGCATTTATTACCTTATCGGGTCGAATCTGTAGTTCAGTTGGACTAGACTTGTGAATAATTGTTTTGAAGTTGTTTTTCTGACAGTACGAGTGTAAATCGATTTGCAGCATCCCATCATATAATATACTTTGCTGTCTATATTGTCTGAATACAGACATAAAATCGCCACAAATTTTGCTATTTATTCCGGGGCAGACAGGTGAAGTGTTTATTTTGTCTGTGATTTAACTCGACCCCTAATGATAACCAACATGGTGGGAGAGAGTGATAGACAGAGAGAGAGGGACAGAGGTAGAGTAACAGAGATATAGGGAGAGATAGAAACGGAGAGAGAACAGAGAGATAGTGAGGGATAGATTCAGAAGCAGAGAGATAGAAAGTGCCAGGAGACCCTGAGACACTTTAGAAGCAGGGGGTCGGGGAGACAGGCTGTGTGGTGACCCTGGGGTAACGTAATGGGACCAGAGACAGAGACACACACACTCTTCCCCTCTATTTATAAAATGGTGGGAGGAAGAGAGAGTGAGAGAGTGAGAGATGGGGTGAGGGAGAAGGAGGAGGAATAATAAGAAGTCCCAAAGGTGTTACACAGGGTGCATTTAAAACAAAATCTGATGCCAAACCCACATCAGGTGAGATTAAGGCTGATGACCAAATGTTTGGTCAAAGAGGTTAGTTTGAAGGAACGTCTTTGAGCAGGAATGAGAGATAGAGACGGAGAGGTTTAGGGAAGGAATTCCCCAGTGTTAACAGGCAGTGACATTAATTCCTGATTGCCAGTAGAGATTTATTAGGAAAGGGTATTAATGTTTACAGAGCGGAGACAGCTCGATGTGGATAAGGAGCAAATCAGCCATGACCTGAGTGAATGGGCAGGACAGGCTCGAGGGGCCGAATGGCCTCCTCCTGTCTTCCTCAGGGATTTATTAATATCACTGCCAATGTACTGATGGTTTCCTGTTTGAAAAAAGCTGACCAGGTTGGTGTTCTCTCTGGTCTCCCCTAAACCCTCCCGCAAACCTTGGAACGACTCACGGATTCATGTCTAATGCAACTGGTCAATGGTTCTGGTAGAATTTTCCTCTTCGCGGATGGGTTAATAAAGCCGATGGGATCCTGAGCTTTCTAAAATGAGGTCTCGAGTGTAAATGTCAGGAAGTGATGCTAAACCTTTATAAAATAATAGTTTGTCCTCGGCTGCAGTATTGTGTCCAATTCTGGGACCACACTTTAGGAAGAACATGGAGACTTTGGTGAATGTATAGAAGAGATTTACTGGGACGGTTCCTGGATGAGATTATTACAGTTACACTGATAGACTCGAGAAGCTGGGCTTGTTCCCCTTAGAACAGAGAAGATTAAAAGGAGATTTCCCTTTCGTGAAACCATGTTGACTTTGTTTGATGACACGATGACATATTTCCCAAGAGTGTGCAGGTACAGAGGGAGCTGGAGGTTCACGAGCAGTGATCTTTGAAGGTGGTAGGACATAGTAAGAGAGTAATTAGCAAAACATATGCGATCTTGGTCTTCAGAGAGACACAGAGAGAGAGGGAGGGAGTGACGGGTAGAAAGAGGGAGGGAGAGATGGGCAGAGACAGGCAGATTGTAGGAGAACTTTTACATCTAACTGCGTTAAAAAATATCACAAATTTAAAGGGACAGTGCACTGAAAAAGATGGCCACACACAACAACTAAAGTCACACACCATCCTGACTTGGAACGATATTGCACTGGGTCACAATCCTGGAACTCCCTTCCTAACAGCACTGTGGGTCTACCTAACCCACACGGACTGCAGTGGTTCAAGAACATGGTTCACCACCACCTTCTCAAGGGAAATTAGGGATGGACAATAAATACTGGCCTTGACAGTGACACGCACGTCACTCGAATAAATTAAAAAAATAAAAATTCAGCACCGAGACACTTAAAGAGATATTAGACTAGACGACCAAATACTTGGTCAAAGAGGTTGGATTTAGGGAGCGTCTTCAAATAGGAAAGAGAGTTAGTGAGACGGAGAAGTTTAGGAAAGGAATTCCAGAGTTAGGGCCTTGGCAGCTTGAAGGCACGGCCACCAATGGTGGAACGATTCAAATTGGGGATGTTCAAGAGGCCAGAATTAGAGGATCAGAGATATTGGTGGATTGTGGAGCTGGAGGAGATGACAGAGATAGGGAGGGGTCATTTGTGGAAGACAATTCCAAAATTCCACCATCCTTTGTGTGTAGAAGTGTGAATAGATTTCAGCTTGAAAGAATTTAGATTAATTTTCTACTTTTAGACTGTGCCCCTCGTCCGAGTTTCCCCCAACCAGTGAGAAGATTTTCTCTCTATCTACCCCATCAGCTTCCAGTATTATCTTATAAACTTTGATCAACTCACCCCTTACCCTTCTTAGTTCCAGGGATACAGAGTAAAGCTCTGTCTACACTGTCCCATCAAATGCTGCCAAGCCAAGTTATCTACAGAGTAAATCTCTGTCTTCTCTGTTCTATAAAACACTCCCAGGGCAGGTACGGTGTGGGGTTAGATACAGAGTAAAGCTGCCTCTATATTCGCCTCTCTTTCTCCTCCTCCATCCAGATGGAGAGAGTAACAGTGAGAAAGACAGGGATAGATATAGAGAGAGAATAACAGAGAGAGGGAAGGATAGCAATGGGGAGAGATTACCAGAGAGAAAGAGCAAGAGATTAGGATGGAGAGTGTCGGTCAGTGTTCCTGCAAAGCTGTGTGCAGCAGCCTGGAAGGTGCCACGCAGGTCCTGTTCCGTGATAAATAACACACGTCTTCGAAGATTCTTAAAAATTTAAAGGGACTGCACGTGGGACAAAAAAAAACTTGCCGTGCACAACAACTAAATTTTCTGGGAACATTGGAGCCAGCTGCAGCTCAGTGGGTAATAATCCTGCCTCTGAGTTATACGTTTGTGGGTTCAGGTCTGAACACAAAATCTAGACTGATGTCACCCAACAGAAAATCAGAACAGACCAGCGAGACACAGAAAAGGAAACTTGTGTTGAATTTGTGAGCCTCGCTTTCTGTAATGTTTTAGTGTTTGGTCAGAATGTTGACCCAGTGAAATTTTACCCCTGTGTCATGAGAGTTATCTGAATAGAGATTATAGCATCTTATTACAACATGAAGGGACCGTGCGCACTGAGTATAACAACATTTGCAGCGTCCCATCATGTAAAATACTTTACTGGGTGTGGGATCAGGGTTTGATATTTCCAAAACACTGAGGGAAACTCTAACTTTTAATCAGCCCTGGGAGGAAGGTAAACCTGGAGACTTTCAAACAGTAATCAATGTCAGATTTGATCAATTATTAGGGATTCATCAATTTAGTATACAAAGCAGACAGAATATGCCGTTAAAAAGTGGGATATGGGTTTCCTCCCAGCCTGCAGAAGGAAGTGCACCCTCTGCAGTTGTGGTATCACCAAAAGCAGCCAAATTAAAATAGCAAATTGATGTATGTGGAGTTTTACTGAGGTACTGAGGAGAGAGAAACAGGCATAGACACAGACAGACACACACACACACCCTCACACAGAGAAACACACAGAGAAACACACACACACATAGACACACACACACAGACCGACTTCCACAGACACACAGACACACACACAGACCGACATGCACAGACACACACACAAACGGACTGCCCAAGGGACAGAGAGTGACAGAAGAATATTTCAATTTCCAAAAGACATTCGGGATGGCCAATCTTAGATTTAAAAATGAACAATTGATTTTGCATCAATGGTTATTTACAGAAGACAGTTCCAAACTAACACCACCTTTAGTCTGTAGACGTGTTTCCGAACTTCACTCCTGAAAGGACTGCCTCTAATTCTCAGACTATGTTCACTAGTCCCAGAATCCCCCAGACATAAAAACATCAAAACGGACTGTAAAAGTTTCAATAGGGACATAAAAAGGAATGGTTTAGCTGAGACAAATGTGGGTCCATTACAGGCAGAGTCAGGAGAATTTATAATGGGGAATAGAGAAATGGCAGTGAAGATAAATGATGACTTTGTGTCTGTCTTCACTGAGGAAGATACAAGAAATCTCCCAGAAACATAGACTGACAGGGTGACTAAAAGAGAAAGAAGGATACTTCACAGGGGATATTGGAAGAGGAGGATGCAATTCAACCCCACAACTCTGTTCCGGCATCCAATGAGATCAGGGCTGATCTGTGATGTAACTTACACCATATATCCTGCCTTTGCCCCTTATCTCTTAATACCTTTGGTTAACAAGAATCTATCAATCACAGATTTAAAAATTAACCAATAAGCCAGCATGAAATTTCCACAACCAATATCATGAGGGTGTGATGGCTCCCACAGTGGAACAGCTTGCTGGATGTTTAAAATGGAGACTAATCCTCCTGGATCATCAAAAGTGTCCACCTGGGCCCCAACTTCATCTACATTTCTCCCTGCCCGATCTTTTTTCTCTCCATACCTATCTCTTATATATTTGTGTAGACAGCAGTGAAGGATTAAATCAAGTTAATATATCTTACATTATCCTCTTCATCCACCTCAACAATCTCGCTCTCTCCAATTTTGTCCCTCTCTAAAGCCCGAGCACAAAGGAAGGTGGCTGTGGTTGTGGTCAATCATCTCAGTCCCAGGCCTTCACCGCAGGAGTTTATCAGGGTCGTGTCCTCAGCCCAAACCATCTTCAGCTGAGATCCCAGCAGAAAATGCTGGATATACTGAGCAGGTCAGGCAGCATCTGTGGAGAGAGAAACAGAGGTCGTGATTCAGCTCGATGATTTCCAGATTTCCAGCATCCACAGTATTTTGCCTCAGATAATGAAGCAATCCAGAGCCACATGCACCAAGACCCGGACAACATTCAGGTTTGGGCCGACCAGTGGCAAGTAACATTCACCTCACACAAGTGCCAGGCAATGACCATCTGCAACAAGAGAGAATCCAACCACCTCCCCTTGGCATTCAAAGCATTATCCCATCGCTGAATCCCCCAGCATCAACATCCTGGGGAAACATTGACCAGGAACTGAGCTGACGAAATCACATCAATATTGGGCTACAAGTGACTCACCCCCTGACTCCCCAAAGCTTTTCCATCACTTGCAAGACACAAGTTAGGTGTGTGATGGTATTTCTGTGAGCCCACACCTGGAGTATTGTGTGCAGTCCTGGTCTCAGTACTGAAGGAAGGATATACTTGTCTTAGAGGTGAGGGGGAGAAAGAGAGAGGGAGGGGGGTGAGGGAGAGAAAGAGAGAGAGAGAGTGACGGAGTGAAGGAGAAGGTGAGGAATAAAAAATCCCAAAGACACTGCACAGGGTGCATTCTAAATCAAAATCTGACACCAAACCCACAGAAGTTGAGATTAAGGCTGATGACAAAAAGCTTGGTCAAAGAGGTTAGTTTTAAGGAACGTCTTTAAGCAGGAATGAGAGATAGAGAGACGGAGAGGTTTAGGGAAGGAATTTCCCAGTATTAACAGGCAGTGACATTAATTCCTGATTGCCGGTAGAGATTTGTTCGGAAAGGGTATTAATGTTTTCGGAGCCAAGACAGCTCAATGTGGATAAGGAGCAAATCAGCCATGACCTGAATGGATGGGCAGGACAGTCTCGAGGGGACGAATGGCCTCCTCCTGTCTTCCGAAGGGCTTTATTAATATCCCTGCCAATGCATTGATGGTTTTCTGCTTCAAAATATGACCAGTTTGGGGTTCTCTCTAAACCCTCCCACCAGCCTCGGAACGACTCACGGATTCATGTCCAAGGGAACTGATAAATTGTTCTGGTAGAATTTCCCCCTTTGTTGATGGGTTAATAAAGCCGATGGGATCCTGAGCTTTATAAACAGGTATAGAGTGTAAAAGTCAGGAAGTGATGCTAAACATTTATAAAATAATAGTTTGTCCTCAGCTGCAGTATTGTGTCCAATTCTGGAACCACACTTTCGGAAAGACATGGAGGCTTTGGTGAATGTACAGAAGAGATTTACTAGAACGGTTCCTGGATGAGATTATTACAGTTACACTGATAGACTGGAGAAACTGGGCTTGTTCTCCTTAGAGCAGAGAAGATTAAAAGGAGATTTGATCGAGGTGTATAAAATCATGGAAGCTTTAGATGGAGGAAATAAAGAGAAAGTGTTTCCAATGGCTGAAGGATTGATAACCAGAGAGCACAGATTGAAGGTGATCGGCAAAAACAAACATTGGTGACATGAGGAAAAGGATTTTTTTTCCACACAAGTGCTTCAGATTTGAAATGCAATGTCTGATAGTGGTGGAGACAGATTCAATAGTAACTTTCAAAAGGACAATTGGAGAAATCATTGAAAGAGAAAAAAATCAACAGGCACTTGGAGAGGTTTGAGTTCATTAGGGATAGCCAGCAAGAATTTGATGAAGTAACAGAGAAGGCTGATGAAGGGAATGCAATGGATTTTATATGGATTTGAAGAAAGCGTTTGACAAAGTGGCACATAAAATTCTGGTTAACAAAACTGAGGCTCATGGGATAGGAGGGCCAGTGTCAGCTTGGATCAAAAATTGGTGAAAGGACAGAAAACAGGGAGTTGTGGTAAATGGTTGTTTTTCAGACTGGAAGATGGTAGACAGCAGTGTTCCCCAAAAGTCAGTGCTTCTTGTAAAATGTTAATATTTGCCGTTAACGAACTTGGAGGAGATGCAAACAGTGAGGGTGACACCAATCGACTACAACAGGACATAGATAGGGGAGTGGGATGGGCAGACAAATGTCAGAAGGAATTTAATACAGGGAAATGTGAGATGGGCAGAAGGGATAGGGAGAGGGAATATAGACTTAATGGCCCAGTTCTAGGGAGTGTGCAGGGACAGAGAGACCTGGGGATACATGTACATACATCTTTGAAGGTGGCAGGACATATTGAGAAAGTAGGCAGCAAAGCATATGGGATCTTGGGCTTCATAAATAGAGATTTTGAATACAAAAGCATGAAAGTTATGCTGAATGTTTATAAACCTCTGGTTAGGCCTCGACCAGAATACTGCATCCAATTCTGGTGACCACACTTTCAGAAGGATGTGAGAGTCCATTGTAGGGAGCAGAGGGGATGGTGGATCCAGGGATGGGGGATTTTAGCAAAGTGGACTGGAAACAGCTACTTGAAGGTCAATCAGTGTCAGAGCAGTGAGAGTTACTGAGGGTTGATATCAAATATGTTCACACAAAGACAAACAGGGTGGGACTCCCAAATCTAGATCCCCTTGGATGTCAAGGATCAAACCGGGTACGATAAGGCACAAGAGGGAAGCTTATGTCGGATACCGAGAGCTCAATACCACAGAGGCCGAGATGAGTGGAGAAAGTACAAGGGTGAAATTAAAAATCAAATTAGGAGAGCAAAGAAATGGCCAGAAAATTATATTACCATTAAATCAAAGAAATCACAAAGATGTTGTATAAATAAATGAAGAGCAAGAGGATAATTAAGGATAGAGTATTAGGGACCAAAAAGGGAATGTGTGTATGGAGGTGGGAGATGTGGGCATGGTTCTTAATGAATACTTGGTCTCCATCTTTATAAAAGAGGGGGAACAATGCAGATATTGTAGTTAAAGAGGAGGAGTGTGAAATATTGGATGGGATAAACAGAGTGAGAGGGAAATATTAAGGTTTTTGGCAACTTTCAAAGTGGATAAATGGTCAGGCCTGGATGCATTGGAACCAGTTCAGAGAAGGTTCACTCGGCTGATTCCTGGGATGAAGGGGTTGTCTTATGAGGAATGGTTGAACAGGTTGGGCCGATACTCATTGGAGTTTAGAAGAATGAGAGGTGATCTTATTGAAACATACTAAATACTTAAAGGGATAGACAGGTTAGATGCAGGTAAGATGTCTCCTTTGGTTCGGGCGTCTAGAACCAGGGGACACAATTTCAAAATAAGGGGGAAGCCACTTAGGTCAGAGATGGGGAGAAATGTCTTTGCTCAGAGGGTTGTGAATCTTTGGAATTCTCTACTCCAGTGGGCTGTGGAAACTCAGTCTGGGAAAAAGGCATTGAAGTGGATGATCAGCCAGGATCGTATTGAATGACGGAGCAGGCTCGATGGGCTGAACGGCCTACTCCTGTTCCTATGTTCCCAAGCTGCTGAAATAGTTTCTCCCAAACTACCCCATCAGTTCCCCTTAATATCTCAACATATTTGATCAAATCAACTTGATCCTCCTAAATTCCAGGCAATAAATCCCCAGTTTGTGTAATATCACCTTGTAATTTAACCCTTGGAGTCCAGTTATCATTTTGGTAAATCTACACTGCACTCAAATGGACATGGACCCCCCAAAGTCTCTTTGGACCTCCAGTGTTTCTAGCTTTACACCATTTATAAAGTACTCTGTTCTGGTCTTTTTTTGCTGACATTGAAATCTATCTCCCACAGTTTTGCCCATTTATTTAAGATATTAATATCTCTTTGTAATTTGATTCTTCCAGCTACACTGCTTACAATGCTGCCTATTTTTGTGTCATTGGTAAACTTGGGTATGTTGCATTCTGCCACATCATCTTAAATCGTTAATAAATACAGCAAAACTGAGACACACACGGGCTTTGCACTAGTAGACAGGAGTGAATCATTCCATCCCAGAGGCTTTTTAATTCCAGATTTATGTTTTTTTAAAGAAAAAACAAAATTCAAATTCACAACAGCCCTGTGTGGGATTTGAACTCCGGCTTTTTCAATCATCAGCTCAGGCCTTCAAATTAAAACCCATAAAAAGATTCATTTTCCTACTGCTGTTGTCTGACTGACTGAGGTTTTGTATATTGTTCCCTTCTCCTCTTCTTCCATGTGTTTGAAGTCTTTGAAGTTTGTCAGACATTGGTAAACTACTTCATGTGGTGTTCTGTAAATACCTTCAATTCTGTGTATCTGGAAGGGACACAATTCAAATTCTCACCTTATTGCATCAACTAAAACCTGCAGGTCCATTCAAACAACTCTATTTCCTGTCTCTGCAAAGATAGCTCACACTTCCACAATGCAGGAATGTCTGAATGGAAACAGCTTTTGACACATTTCCCAACACGTTTGCTAACACTTTTCAGGATGAAGCTAAATTCAACTGACAAGATTCCAAGCCCCAAATTGAATCTTTCAGATATAAAAACTGACGCAGATCACTCCAGATTCCTGATCTCTCTGAACCAGCACCCATTTTAACATTGCACTATTTAGTTTATATCGCTTCTCCTCAGCCTTCCTTCCTAAATGCATCATTTTACATTTCTCAGCATTGAAGTTAACCTGCCATGTGTCTGACCATTTCACCAGACTGCCTCTATCCTCCTGAACCCCACACTGTACCTGCCCTGACAGTGTTTTATAGAACAGAGAAGACAGAGATTTACTACTACTATTCCCTTCTCTGTTTATTACATTTCAGATGGTACAATGTTGAAGTTATGCCCTGTAAAACCCAAGTCCAAGTCATTAATATATATCAAAAAGATCAGTGATCCTAATCCAAACCCCTGGGGAATACCACTGTACCACAATGTACACTGTATACAGTCAGTACAAAAGCAGGGAGGTTATGCTGAACATTTATAAAGCTCTATTTCAGCCCCAACTGGAGAACTGTGTCCAGTTCTGGTCACCACACTTTAGGAAGGATGTGAGGTTCCTTGTGAGGGTGCAGAGATTTACCAGAATGGTTTCAGAGATGGGGGATTTTAGCTACAAGGTTAGGTTGGAAAAGCTGGGTTTGATCTCCTTAGAACAAAGGAGATAGAGGGGAGATTGAATAGAAGTGTATAAGATTATGTCAGTCAAAGATACCGCCCTCCAGTCTGAAGCAACCATTCACCACTACTCTCTGTGTCCTGTCCCTTAGCCAATGTTGTATCCACTCTGTCCCTGTCCCGTTCATTCCATCAGCATTCCTTTCGTGAATTAGTCAATTATGAGGCAGCATTATGACCTCCCATTGAGGAAATTGTTCCCAGAGCACAGTAAAACACACACAGACAGGCAATGACCATCTGTAACAAGAGAGAATCCAACCACCTCCCCATGGCATTCAAAGCATTATCCCATCGCTGAATCACCCAGCATCAACATCCTAGGGAGACATTGACCAGGAACTGAGCTGAAGTAATCACATCAGTACTGTGGCTACAAGTGACTCACCCCCTGACTCCCCAAAGCCTTTCAACCACCTGCAAGACACAAGTCAGGTGTGTGATGGTATCTCTCCACTTGCCTGGATGTGTGTAACATCGACAACACTCCAGAAGCTCGACACCATCCAGGACAAAGCAGTCCACCTGATTGGTACCCCATCCACCACTTTAAACTTTGATCAGATCACCCCTTACCCTTCTAAATTCCAGGGATACAGAGTAAAGCTCCGTCTACACTGTCCCATCAAATGCTGCCAAGCTATTAGTTAGCTATTGAGTAAATCTCTGTCTTCTCTGTTCTATAAAACACTCCCAGGGAAGGTACAGTGTGGGGTTAGATACAGAGTAAAGCTGCCTCTATATATGCCTCTCTTTCTCCTCCTCCATCCAGATGGAGAGGTTAACAGTGAGAAAGACAGGGACAGATATAGAGAGGGAAGAACAGGGAGAGGGAAGGATAGCAATGGGGAGAGATTACCAGAGAGAAAGAGGACGAGATTGGCATGGAGAGAGTCGGTCAGCATTCCCGCAAAGCTGTGTGCAGCATCCTGGAAGGTATGACACAGTGAGAGATTGAGATTAAGAGGGTACAGAGAGAGAAATAAACAAGGAGAGAGTAGCAGAGAGGGGAACTAGTGATTGATTGAGTGAGTAAGAGAGAGGGGAAGACGGAGATGGAGAGAGATTACCAGTAAGAGTAGCTCTCCACTTCTCTCTCCATGCATATCTCTCCCTTTCTCACTGTTACCCTCTCTCCATCTATATTCCTCCCTCTCTCCTGGTGTTTCACACTCTACACCTATTTCTTGTACCTCTGTGCACACAGGATTACATCAAACTATGATAACATTTGTCATTTGCACTTTTGATCTAACCTAACAACATGACTGTCTCCAACATTATCTCTGTGTCTGTGAACAGCGGGACCTTGGAGTGAATGCTCACTGATTCCTGAGGCTGACAGGACAGGTGGATAAGCTGGTTAGGAAGGGATAAGGGAGACTTTCATTTCCCGACCAGCGGAAATAATCTCTCAGTGTCCACCCTATCCAGTCCCTTTAGAATCTGATATGTTTCAATGAGATCACCTCTCATTCTTCTAAACTGCAGAGAATACAGGTCCTATTTACTCAGCCTCTCATCACAGGACAATGGCAGAGAAGCTAAACAAATACTCTCTGTCTGTCTTTATGTTCTCTCTCATGCTCTGTAATCTTCCTTGAATCATTGAACACTGCAGTTTGTGGATCATTTCACTGTTTGCTGTTGAGCTGATGAAATTGTTTGATTGGCAGTGATAATATTTTTGGACCATTGTATTGAGTCCAATGGGTTGCAACTAGGATTACTGGGTGATTTCTCTCTGCAACTTTTAATCTTTAATCAAGCTTATCTGGGCATTAACCTGCAATCTGTTTTTATTTGTCTGACTCCACTCATTCTCCCGGGGATAAAGTTACTTTTGTCTGATTGTGCATCCAATTAAATGACTGTTTGACACGGCGAGACTTTCTTTCCTGTGAACGTGTGCTGATGTCTCTCTCTCTCTCACACACACACACGATCTGCCTCTCTCTCTGCCCACATATATCCCAGACTTTCCCTCTCTCTCTGACGGACACTCTATCTCTCATTCATTTTTCGCACTTTCTGTACACCCTGTGTCTGCTCTTTTCCTCTAATTTCTCATTTTCCTTCCCACTCTCTCTCTCTCTCCATCTCTCTCTCTCTCTCTCTTCTGCTCTGTTACTCTCTCCTCACCTTTATCTTTCCATTTATCTGTTTCCTCACTCTCAAACTCCACCTCTCCCTCACTCTCCACCTTCCTTTCTCCTTGATCTCTCTTCACATCTCTCTATCACTCTCTCTCCGTCTCTGTCCAATTGAGGAGATTCTCCCTCCATTTCTCACCATCTCTTGCTCTCTCGCTCTCTCCCACTCACCTATTTTCTCTCAGTCTCTCCATCTCTCTATGATTCTTTCAAGCTCAGTTCTTCCTCTCTCTCTCTCCCCATCACTCTCTCTTTTCTAATTCCCTCTCTATTACTTGCTCTCCAAGTTTCTTGCTCTTTCTGTCCATGTTGGGTCCCTTTAAGAGTTTGGGAGAGTTCTGGTGGTGCAGGGTCCCTTTAAGAGTCTGGTGCTGACCCCCCTCCCCCACCCCAGGGATCACATGTCGCCCAAACTGCGGCTGCGCGGAGGCTGGAGGCAGCTTTTGACCCCTTGACCTCCCAACACGTGGTTCGAGGTAACCAATCAGGGCTCAGTGACGCGAAGGAGGGACTGCGGTGTCATCAGCCGCCATGTTTGCGTGACGTCACCCGCCGGCCTCTTCTTTCCGCAAACAGCAGCTGAAAGGAAAAGGAGAAGCGGCTTCAGCTGTCGATCTCAATGGAGGAAAGTTGAATGTCTGAGCCGGGGGGAGAATATAAAAAAGCGGCGGTTAACGCGCTTGTGGGGATGCGCATGTGCGGAGCATCCTCCCAGAGTGCAGCGCGGCCTGTACCGCAGAAAGGGGCCTTTCCCACTCGCGGGGCATTGTGGGAGGCGCAGGACGCCATTGCCCCCTCATTAACTCAGTCAAAATTAACTCATTCCCTCTCAGCTCTCTATCCCTCCTTTTCATATTGCAGGCTGAAATGGGGCTTTGTCGGCATCGATTACACCATCCCGGGTGTGATCAGATACTCTGTCCCTTTGTAAAGTCCCTCATCCCTGGAACCTTGCTCGTGAATGTTTTCTGCACCCTCTCTGATGCCCCCACATCCTTCCTCAAGTACGGTGTCCAGAATTGGACACAATACTAGTTGAGGATGAAGCAGTGTTTTATAAAGCTTTATCATAACCGCACCGCAGCCTCACAGCTCCAGGGACCCGGGTTCAATTCTGGGTACTGCCTGTGCGGAGTTTGCAAGTTCTCCCTGTGACCGCGTGGGTTTTCGCCGGGTGCTCCGGTTTCCTCCCACAGCCAAAGACTTGCAGATGATAGGTAAATTGGCCATTGTAAATTGCCCCTAGTGTAGGTCGGTGGTAGGGAATATGGATTACTGTAGGGTTAGTATAAATGGGTGGTTGTTGGTCGGCACAGACTCGGTGGGCCGAAGAGCCTGTTTCAGTGCTGTATCTCTAGAAATAACCTCCTTGCCTTGACACTCTAAGCCTCTATTTACAAAGCCGAGGATCCCATATGCCTTTTAACCACTTTCTCAACTAGCCCTGCCACCTTCAATTTGTGCACAGATATCCCCAGGTCTCTCTGTTCCTGCACCCACTTTCTTCTGTTCTTCGGTTGTCATGACAGAGAGGGACAGGAGGACAGGGAGGTCTAGAAAGAAGGAGGGGGAGAGAGAGCAAACAAACAGGAAACACGAATGGGAACACCACCACCTTCAAGTTTCCCTTCAAGTCTCAAACCATCCTGACTTGGAACTATATCGTCGTTCCTTCACTGTCACTGGGTCAAGATCCTGGAACTCCTTTCCTAACAGCACTGTGGGTGTACCTACCCCACATGGACTGCAGTGGTTCAAGAAGGTTCAAGGGCAATTAGGGATGGGTAATAAATGCTGGCCTAGCCAGTAACGCACACATCCAACAAATGAATAAAAAATAACAAATTGGCACCAAGTCAGTTGAGGAGATATTGGACGAGACACAAGAACTCAAGAAGTAGGAGCAGGAGTAGGCCATTCAGCCCCTCGAGTCTGCCCTGCCATTCAATAAGATCATTGCTGATCTGTCCCAGGACTCAACTCCTCTTTCAGGCCTGCTCTGCATAATCCTCGACTCCCTGAGATATCAATAATGTATTTATCTCTTCCTTAAATACAATTAGTGACCGAGCCTCCACAACTCTGAGGGAGAGAATTCCAGATTTCAGCACCAAAAACTTGGTCAAAGAGCTTGCATTTAGGGAGCATCATCAAATAGGAAAGAACATTAGTGAGACAGAGGGGTTTAGGAAAGTAATTCCAGAGTTAGGGCCTTTGCAGCTTGAAGGCACAGCCACCAATGGTGGAACGATTCAAATTGGGGATGTTCAAGAGGCCAGAATTAGAGGATCACAGATATTGGTGGATTGTGGAGCTGGAGGAGATTGCAGAGATAGGGAGGGGTTATTTCTAGAAGACAATTCCAAAATTCCACCATCCTTTACGTGTAGAAGTGTTAATAAATTTCACCCTTGAAAGGCTTTTCAACAAATGTTCGATTTTTAGACTGTCTCCCCGTCCGAGACTCCTCCAACGAGTGAGAAGAGTTTCTCTCTATCTCACCTATCAGTTTCCAGTATAATCTGGTAAACATTGATCAATTCGACCCTTACCCTTCTTAATTCCAGGGATACAGAGTAAAGCTCTGTCTACACTGTCCCATCAAATGCTGCCAAGCCAAGTTATCTACAGAGTAAATCTCTGTCTTCTCTGTTCTATCAAACACTCCCAGGGCAGGTACAGTATGGGTTAGATACAGAGTAAAGCTGCCTCTATATGCGCCTGTCTTTCTCCTCCTCCATCCAGATGGAGAGAGAAACAGTGAGAAAGACAGGGATAGATATAGAGAGAGAATAACAGAGAGAGGGAAGGATAGCAATGGGGAGGGAGTACCAGAGCGAAAGAGGAAGAGATTGGGATGGAAAGTGTCGGTCAGTGTTCCTGCAAAGCTATGTGCAGCAGACTGGAGGGTACCACGCAGGTCCTGTTCCGTGATAAATAACACACCTCTGCAAAGATTCTTCAAATATTTAAAGGGACCCCGCACGAAAAAATAACTTGCCCTGCACATCAACTAAAATTTCTGGGAACATTGGAGCCAGCTGTGGCTCTGTGGGTAATAATCCTGCCGCTGAGTTATACGTTTGTGGGTTTAGGTCAGAACACAAAATCTAGACAGATGCCACCCAACAGAAAATCAGAACAGACCAGAGAGAGTCAGAAAAGGAAACTTGTCTTAAATTTGTGAGCTTCGCTTTCTGTAATATTTTAGTGTTTGAGTAAATTTTTAATATATTCCGATGATAACAAACTTGGAGGAGATGCAAACAGTGAGGATGACACCAATTGACTACAACAGGACAGAGATAGTTGAGCAGAATGGACAGACAAGTGGCAGAAGGAATTTAATACAGGGAAATGTGAAGTGATGTATTTTGGCAGAAGGGATAGGGAGAGGCAATATAGACTTAGTAGCCCAGTTCTCGGGAGTGTGCAGGGACAGAGGGACCTGGGGGTACATGTACATACATGTTTGAAGGTGACAGGACATATTGAGAGAGCAGTCAGTAAAGCATGTGGCATCTTAGGCTTCATAAATAGTTGTGGGTACAAATGTGTGGAAGTTATGCTGAACCTTTACTAAGCTCTGGTTGGTCCACAACTGGAATATTGCATCCAGTTCTGGTCACCACACACTAGGAAGGATGTGAGGGTCTTTCAGGGGGATCAGAGGAGATGGTAGTTCCAGGGAGGGGAGGGTTTAGCAAAGTGGACTGGAAACAGCTACCTGAAGGTAAATGAGTGTCAGAGCAGTGAGAGTTAGTGAGGGTTGAGAACAAATATGTTCACACAAAGACAAACAGGGTGAGACTCCCAAACCTAGAGTCCCTGAGATAGCAAGGATCAAACCGGGTGGGATAAGGCACAAAAGGGAAGTTTATGTCAGATACCGAGAGCTCAATAACACAGAAAGCCGAGAGGAGTGAAGAAAGTGCAGGGATGAAATTAAAAAGCAAATTAGGAAAGCAAAAAGATAGTCAGAAAATAATATTACCAAGTAAAATCAAGGAAAGCGCAAAGATGTTTCATAAATACACGAAGAGCAAAAGGATAACTAAGGATAGAGTATTAGGGACCAAAAAGGGAATGTGTATGTGGAGGTGGGAGATGTGGGCACGGTTCTTAATGAATACTTTGTGTCTGTCTTTATAAAAGAGTGGGAACGATGCAAATATTGTAGTTAAAGAGGAGGAGTGTGAAATATTGGATGGGATAAACAGAGTGAGAGGGGAAATATTAAGGTGTTTTGCATCTTTGAAAGTGGATAAATGGTCAGGCCTGGATGCATTGGAATCAGTTCAGAGAAGGTTCACTAGGTTGATTCCTGGGATGAAGGGGTTATCTTATGAGGAATAGTTGAACAGGTTGGGACTATACTCATTGGAGTTGAGAAGAATGAGAGGTGATCTTATTGAAACATACAAGATTCTGAGGGGACTTTACAGGGCGGATGTAGGGAGGATGTTCCCCTTGTGGAGGAGTCTTGAACTAGGGGGCACAGTTTAAAAATAAAGGTTCTTCCATTTAAGACTGAGCTAGTGGTTGGTTAGGCTTTGGAATTCTCTTCCCCAGAAAGCAGTGGAGGTTGGGTCAATGAATATATACAAGGGAGTCAAGGGTTATGGGGGCCAGGCAGGAAAATGGAGTTAAAGTCACTATCAGATCAATCATGATCGTATTGACTGGCAGAACAGGCTCAAGGGGCTGAACGGCCTACTCCTGCTCCTATTTCTTCGGATCTACTGGATAAATTGGAGGTTTTGCTCTCCACTTTTTAAACCATTTTTATAACAGAGACAGGGCCATGTGTAATATAAACAGAGACAGGGTCTAGTGCAGACCTAACCAGTGCATTGATAACTGAGACTAGTGTAAAAGGTATCAAGGATACAAAATTCTAAATATACATTCAGGGGAAATTTTTTTAGGCCAGTATCTAGCAAGGTCAACAAGAGATGGGTCAGTTTTACACTTAGTTTTAGGGAATGAAGCTGGGCCGGTGGAAGGTGATTTAGAAAAAGTGGACTGGAAAAAGCTACTTGAAGGTAAATCAGTGTCAGAGCAGTGAGATTGAATCATTTCATCCTGGAGGATTTATTATTCCAGAGTTATTTTTTATTTTCAGAGAAATTCAAATTCACAAGAGCCCAATGTGGGATTTGAACTCCGACTTTTTCAGTCATTAGCTCAGGCTTTCAGATTACAAACTGTAAAAGACATTCACCTTCCTCCTGTTGTGACCTGACTGTCTCAGCTTTTGTGTATTGTCTCCAATCTTGTTCTTTCATGTGTCTAAAGACTTTGATGTTATTCAGACATTGGTAAACCACTTCATTCTCTCAGGACATCGGCTTAAAGACCTTCAGGGACACAATCCACAATCTAATTCACACCCTATTCAAGCAACCAAAATCTTCAACTCCATTCAGACACCCCGATATCCTGTCCCTGCACAGATAACTGACAGTTCCACAATGCAGAAATGTCTGAATGAGAAACCACATTTACCTGACACAATCCAAGCTCCAAATTGAATCATTAAGATATCGAAAATACCACAGAAATGTGACTTGTTCCTTGTAACAGTGAGACTGAAACATTTCAGGGTACTATTCAACCAAGAAGGATTCCGAGAAAAGTCAGGATCAGGATTGAAAGAGAAAGAGAGAGAGTGAAATGGGGAGAGAGAGAGAGAGAAAGAGAAACTGTCAGCTCCTGTATGTGGAAGGCCTCTCTCTGTCCTGGCACCCATTTTAACATTGTACCATTTAGTTTAGATTGCCTCTCCCAGTCTTCCTTCCAAAATCCATCACTTCACATTTCTCAGCATTGAAGTTAACCTGCCCTGTGTCTGTCCAATGATAGGTTGGATAGTAAGCTGTCAAGAGGACTTAAAGAGTCTACAAAGAGATTTCCATCGGTTAAGTGAGTGGACAAACATTTGGCAGATGGAGTAGAATGTGTCAGGAAGAATAAATAGCAGTATATTATTGAAATGGAGAGAGACTGCAGAACTGTACGGTACAGAGGGATCTGGGGGTCCTGGTACATGAATCACTAAATGTTACTATGCAGGTACAGCGAGTGGTTAGAAGGCAAATGGAACTGTGTTGTTTATTACAAGAGGAATAGAATATAAAAATAGGGAAGTGTTGTTACAGCTGTACAGGACCTTAGTTAGACCACATCTGGAGTAATGTGGACTGTTTTGGTCTCCTTACTTAATCAAGGATATAACTGCATTAGAAGCAGTTCAGAGAAGGTTCACTCGGCTGATACCTGGGATGAAGGGGTTATCTGATGAGGAAAGGTTGAACAAGTTGGGCCGATACCCACTGGAGTTTAGAAGAATGAGAGGTGATCTTATTGAAACATCTTAGGTCCTGAGGGGACTGGACAGGGTGGATGCTGAGAGGATGTTTCCCCTTGTTGGGGAGACTAGAACTAGGGGACACAGTTTAAAAATTAGGGTCGTTCCATTTAAGACTGAGATGAGGAGAAATGTGTTTCTCTCAGAGGGGGGGTCAGTCTGTGGAATTCTCTTCCCCAGAGACCAGTGGAGGCTGGATCATTGAATATATTCAAGGCTGAGTTCGATAGATTTTTGATCAATTAGGGAGTCAAGGGTTATGGGACACAGACAGGAAAGTGGAGTTGAGTTCAAAATCAGATCAGCCATTGAATGGCAGAGCAGGCTCGAGGGGCCGAATGGCCTACTCCTGCTCCTAATTCATTTGTTCTTGTGTGTTCCATTTCACCAGACTGCCTCTTTCCTCCTGAAGTCTGCTACTAGTCCTTTCCCTTTTATTACATTGCAGATGTCACAAACATTGGCAAACATTGAAGTTATGCCCTGTAAACACAAGTCCAAGTCATTAGTATATATCAAAAAGATCAGTGGTCCTAATATAAACCTCCACTGTATACCTCCCTCCAGTCTGAAACAACCATTGTCCACTCTCTCAGCCAATGTCGTATCCACTCAGCCAATGTCCCTTTCATCCCTGGAGCACCAATATTGCTAACTGGTCAATTAGGAGGCACCATTAAGTCCTCCCCATGAGGACCCTGGTCCCAGACCTCTCTGTTTGCACTCTCCCATCAACATTCCCCAGACAGGTACAGCATGGATTAGATACAGAGTAATGCTCCTTCTACACTGTCCCATCCAACAGTCCCAGGACGGGAACATCATGGGGTGGATACAGAGTGAATCTCACTCGACACTGTCCGATAGAGACAGAGAGAGAGAGAGAATGAGAGAAATAGAGGGAGACAAAGACAGACAGGATGTCTGAGAGTGAAAGAAGGATATGAAACATCAGACATCGGATGATGAGGAGGCAATTTAACCCCTCGACCCTGTTCCAGCATTCAGTGAGATCAGGGCTGTTCTGTGATTTAACGAACACCAAATATCCCACCTTTGCCCCTTTATCTCTTAATACCTTTGGTTATTACAGAGAGACAGAGAGAGAGGCAGGGACAGAGAGAGAAGGAGAGATTGGGAGAGACAGAGAGGGAAAGGCAGTTGGAGACAGAGAGAGAGGGGCAGAGATGGAAGGAGAGAGAGGGAGTGACAGGGAGGGAATGACAGATGGAAAGACAGAGAGAGGGAGACAGTGGTAGAAGGAGAGAGAGGGAGAGACAGAGAGGGAAAGACAGATGGAGAGACAGAGAGAGGTGCAGAGATGGAAGGAGACAGAGGGAGAGACAGGGAGGGAAAGACAGATGGATGGACAGAGAGAGAGACAGAGAGAGAAGGAGAGAGAGGGAGTGTCAGGCTGGGAAGGACGGATGGACTGATGGAGGGATTGATTGAGAGAGAAAGAGATAGAAGGAGAGAGAGGGAGTGACAGGGAGGGAAGGACAGATGGAAAGACAGTGAGAGAGACAGTGATAGAAGGAGAGAGAGGGAGAGACAGAGATTGAAAGAGTGAGAGGGAGTGACTGGGAGGGAAAGAGAGATGGAGAGATAGAGAGAGAGAGACAGAGATAGAAGGAGAGAGAGGGAGAGACAGAGAGGGAAAGGCAGTTGGAGACAGAGAGAGAGAGAGGGGCAGAGATGGAAGGAGAGAGAGGGAGTGACAGGGAGGGAATGACAGATGGAAAGACAGAGAGAGAGAGACAGTGATAGAAGGAGAGAGAGGGAGAGACAGAGATGGAAAGGCAGATGGAGAGACAGAGAGAGAGGCAGAGATGGAAGGAGACAGAGGGAGTGACAGGGAGGGAAAGACAGATGGAGGGACAGAGAGAGAGACAGAGAGAGAAGGAGAGAGAGGGAGAGACAGAGAGGGAAAGACAGATGGAGGGACAGAGAGAGAGGCAGAGACAGAGAGAGAAGGAGAGATTGGGCGAGACAGAGAGGGAAAGGCAGTTGGAGAGACAGAAAAAGAGAGCGAGGCAGAGATGGAAGGAGAGAGAGGGAGTGACAGGGAGGGAAGGACAGATGGAAAGACAATGAGAGAGACAGTGATAGAAGGAGAGAGAGGGGGAGACAGCGATTGAAAGAGTGAGAGGGAGAGACTGGGAGGGAAAGAGAGATGGAGAGATAGAGAGAGAGAGACAGAGATGGAAGGAGAGATTGGGAGAGACAGAGAGGGAAAGGCAGTTGGAGAGACAGAGCGAGAGAGAGAGTGGCAGAGTTGGAAGGAAGGAGAGGGAATGTCAGGAAGGGAAAGACAGATGGAAAGACAGAGAGAGAGAGACAGTGATAGAAGGAGAGAGAGGGAGAGACTGGGAGGGAAAGACAGATGGAGGGACAGAGAGAGAAGGAGAGAGAGGGAGTGTCAGGGAGGGAAGGACAGATGGACAGATGGAGGGATTGAGAGAGAGAGACAGAGATAGAAGGAGAGAGAGGGTGAGACAGAGAGGGAAAGACAGATGGAGGGACAGAGAGAGAGACAGAGAGAGAGGCAGAGACAGAGAGAGAAGGAGAGATTGGGAGAAACAGTGAGGGAAAGGCAGTTGGAGAGACAGAGAAACAGAGAGAGGCAGAGATGGAAGGAGAGAGAGGGAGTGATGGGGAGGGAAAGACAGATGGAGAGACAGAGAGAAAGACAGAGATAGAAGGAGAGAGAGGGAGTGACAGGGAGGGAAAAACAGATGGAGAGACAGAGATGGAAGGAGAGAGAGGGAGTGATGGGGAGGGAAAGACAGATGGAGAGACAGAGAGAAAGACAGAGATAGAAGGAGAGAGAGGGAGTGACATGGAGGGAAAGACAGACGGAGGGACAAAGTGTGAGACAGAGAGAGAAGGAGAGAGAGGGAGAGACAGAGAGGGACAGACAGATGGAGAGATAGAGATAAAAGGAGAGAGATGGAGAGACAGGGAGGGAAGGACAGACGGATGGAGAGAGAGAGGGTCAGAGATAGAAGGAGAGAGAGGGAGTGACATGGGGGGAAAGACAGATGGAGGGACGGTGAGAAAGTGAAGGAGGGAGAGGGAGAGATAGAGAGAAGGAGAGTGGGAGTGACAGAGAGGGTAAGACAAATGGTGGAACAGAGAGAGAGACAGAGATAGAAGGAGAGAGAGGGAGCAACAGAGAGGGAAAGACAAATGGAGGGACAGAGAGAGAGACTGAGATAGAAGGAGCGAGAGGGAGTGACATGGGGGGAAAGACAGATGGAGGGACGGCGAGAAAGTGAAGGAGGGAGAGGGAGAGATAGAGAGAAGGAGAGTGGAGTGACAGAGAGGGAAAGACAAATGGTGGAACAGAGAGAGAGAGAGAGAGAGAGAGAGGAAGAGGCAGAGGCTGAGATAGAAGGAGAGAGAGGGAGTGACATGGGGGGAAAGACAGATGGAGGGACAGAGAGAAAGAGAGTGGGAGTGACAGAGAGGGAAAGACAAATGGTGGAACAGACAGAGAGAGACAGAGATAGAAGGAGAGAGAGGGAGCAACAGAAAGGGGAAGACAAATGGTGTAACAGAGAGAGAGACTGAGATAGAAGGAGAGAGAGGGAGCAACAGAGAGGGAATGATAGATGGAGGGACAGAGAGTGAGACAGAGATAGAAGGAGAGAGAAGGAGTGACTGGGAGGGAAAGGCAGATGGAGGGACAGAGGGAGAGAGACAGAGAGACAGAGAGAGAGGCAGAGACAGAGAGAGAAGGAGAGTGTGGGTGAGACAGAGAGGGAAAGGCAGTTGGAGAGACAGAGAGAGAGAGGCAGAGATGGAAGGAGAGAGAGGGAGTGACAGGAAGGGAAAGACATATGGAAAGACAGAGAGAGAGAGACAGAGATAGATGGAGAGAGAGGGAGAGACAGAGAGGGAAAGACAGATGGTGGGACAGAGAGAGAGAGAGAGACAGAGAGAAAGGGAGAGAAATGGAGTCACAGGGAGGGAAGGACAGATGGAGGGATAGAGAGATAGAGACAGAGATAGAAGGAGAGAGACGGAGTGATGGGTGGGGTGTGGGAAGACAGATGGAGGGACAGGGAGAGAGGCAGGGATAGAACGAGTGAGAGGGAGTGATAGGGAGGGAAATTCACAAGGAAAGACAGAGAGAAAGACAGAGATAAGTGAGAGTGGGAGTGACAGGGAGGGAAAGACGGATGGAGGGACAGAGTGAGAGAGAAGGAGAGAGAGGGAGTGACAGAGAAGGAGAGAGGGGTTAGAGGAAAAAACAGATGGAGAGACAGAGAGATACAGAGATAGAAGGAGAGAGAGGGAGTGTCAGGGAGGCTAAGACAGATAGAGGGACAGACTGAGAGACAGAGAGAGTGATGGAGTGACAGGGAGGGAAGGACTGATGGAGGGATAGAGAGAGAGAGAGAGAGAGATAGAAGGACATAGAGGGAGTGACAGAAAGGGAAAGACTGATGGAGAGACAGAGAGAGGCAGAGATGGAAGGAGAGAGAGAGGGAGTGATGGAAAGGGAAAGACAGATGGAGAGACAGAGATAGAAGGAGAGAGATGGAGAGACAGAGAGGGAAAGACAGATGGAGGGACAGAGAGTGAGAGGCAGAGATAGAAGGAGAGAGAGGAAGTGACAGAGAGGGAACGACAAATGGAGGGACAGAGAGAGAGAGGAGATCGATGGACAGACATAGAGAGGGAAAGACAGATGGAGAGACAGAGATAGAGAGAGGCAGAGATGGACGGAGAGAGAGGGAGTGACAGGGAGAGAAAGACAGATGGAAAGACAGAGAGAGAGAGTAAGGGAGAGAAAGGGAGAGAAGGAGAGAGATGGAGTGACAGAGAGGGAAGGATAGATGGAGGGATAGAGAGCGAGAGGCATAAATCGAAGGAGAGAGAGGGAGTGACAGGTGGTGGGGGGGGGGGGGGGGGGGGGATACAGATGGAGGGACCGAGAGAGAGAGAAGGAGAGAGAGGGATAGACAGAGAGAAGGAGAGAGGGAGAGACAGAGAGGAAAAGGCAGATGGAGGGGCAGAGAGAGAGAGATTAAGATAGAGCGACAGAGAGAGAGATAGAAGGAGAAAGACACAGAGATAGAGAGGGAAAGACAGAAGGAGGGACAGAGAGAGAGACAGAGAGAGTGGCAGAGACAGAGGTAGATGGAGAGAGAGTGAGTGTCAGGAGGAGGGGGAGATGGAGATAGAGGGGGGAGAGACAGATAGATGGAGAGAGACAGATAGAGGGAGAGAGACAGACAGATAGATGGAGAGACAGACAGATAGAGGGAGAGACAGACAGATAGAGGGGGAGAGTGAGATAGAGGGGCAGAGTGAGATAGAGGGGCAGAGTGAGATAGAGGGGCAGAGGGAGATAGAGGGGCAGAGGGAGAGAGACGGGGAGAGGGAGAGAGATGGGCAGAGGGAGAGAGAGGGGGGAGAGGGAGATACAGGGGGAGAGGGAGATATTGGGGGTATGTGAGATAGTGGGGGAAGAGACAGATAGAGGGGACGAGTGAGATAGTGGGGGGAGTGAGATAGAGGGGCAGAGGGAGAGAGACGGGGTGATGGAGATATAGGGGGGCAGAGGGAGAGAGAGGGGGGAGAGGGAGATATAGGGGGAGAGGGAGATATTGGGGGTATGTGAGATAGTGGGGGGAGAGACAGATCGAGGGGACGAGTGAGATAGTGGGGGGAGTGAGATAGAGGGGCAGAGGGAGATAGAGGGGCAGAGGGAGAGAGACGGGCAGAGGGAGAGAGACGGGGTGATGGAGATATAGGGGGGCAGAGGGAGAGAGAGGGGGGAGAGGGAGATATAGGGGGAGAGGGAGATATTGAGGGTGTGTGACATAGTGGGGGGAGAGACAGATCGAGGGGACGAGTGAGATAGAGGGGGGAGTGAGATGGAGGGGCAGAGGGAGAGAGAGGGGCAGAGGGAGAGAGATGGGGAGAGGGAGATAAAGGGGGCAGAGGGAGAGAGAGGGGGGAGAGGGAGATATAGGGGGAGAGGGAGATATTGGGGGTGTGTGAGATAGTGGGGGGAGAGACAGATCGAGGGGACGAGTGAGATAGAGGGGGGAGTGAGATAGATCAGGGCTGATCTGTGATCTAACTAACACCATATATCCCACCTTTGCCCCTTTATCTCTTAATACCTTTGGTTAACAAGAATCTATCAATCACAGGTTTAAAAATTGACCAATAAGCCAGCACGAAATTTCCACAAACAATATCATGAGGGTGTGATGGTTCCCACAGTGGAATAGCTGGCTGAATATTTAAAATGGAGGCTATTCCTTCTGGATCATCAAAAGTGTCCGCCTGGGCTCCAACTTCATCTGCATTCCTCCGTCTCACGATGTTTTTTTTCTCTCCATACCTATCTCAAATATGTTTGTGTGCACAGCAGTGAAGGATTAAATCAAGTTAATATATCTTACATTATCCTCTTCATCCAACTCAACAATCTCTCTCTCTCTCCAAGTTTGTCCCTCTCTCCAGCCCTCTTTGCCTTCATATCTAAACCTCCATCCCTCCGTCTCTCTCCTAGTGTCAGTGATAGCAGAGAGAGAGACAGAGATAGAAGGAGAGGGAGCGAGTGACTGGCAGGGAAAGAGAGATGGAGAGATAGAGAGAGAGAGACAGAGATAGAAGGAGTGGGAGGGAGTGACAGGGAGGGACAGACAAATGGAAAGACAGAGAGAGAGAGACAGTGAAAGAAGGAGAGAGAGGGAGAGACAGATGGAGAGACAGAGAGAGAGGCAGAGATGGAAGGAGAGAGGGGGAGTGACAGGGAGGGAAAGACAGATGGAGGGCCAGAGAGACAGAGACAGAGATAGAAGGAGAGAGATGGAGTGATGGGTGGGGTGGGAAGACGGACGGAGGGACAGGGAGAGAGGCAGAGATGGAACGAATGAGAGGGAGTGATAGGGAGGGAAATAAAGATGGAAAGACAGAGAGAAAGACAGAGATAGGAGAGAGAGGGAGTGACAGGGAGGGAAAGATGGCTGGAGGGACAGAGTGAGAGAGAAGGAGAGAGAGGGAGAGACAGAGAAGGAGAGCGGGGGTGACTGAGGGAAAAACAGATGGAGAGACGGAGAGAGATACAGAGATAGAAGGAGAGAGAGGGAGTGTCAGGGAGGCAAAGACAGATAAAGGGACAGACTGAGAGACAGAGTGCGAAGGAGAAAGATGGATTGACAGGGAGGGAAGGACAGATAGAGGGACAGAGAGAGAGAGAGAGATAGAAGGACATAGAGGGAGTGACAGAGAGGGAAATACAGAGAGAGAGACAGAGAGAGGCAGAGATGGAAGGAGAGAGAGACAGTGAGAGAAAGGGAAAGACAGATGGAGGGACAGAGAGAGAGACAGAGATAGAAGGAGAGAGATGGAGTGACAGGGAGGGAAGGACAGATGGAGGGACAGAGAGAGAGAGGCAGATATGGATGGAGAGAGAGGGTGTGACAATGTAACTGATCAATTTTCAGCTGAATACTATAACTACAGTTATACCTGTTATCCTGTTATATATGTGCTGCTATACCTGCTATATGTGAGAATGTACATACGACACGATGGGATGAAGTCAAAGTGGCCACTGTTTATATTTTTAGACTATGCCCCAAGTTCCAGACTCCGCAGCCAAAGGGAATATTTACTCTCAGTCCACCCTATCAGTTTCCCTTATTATTTTGTAAACCTTCATCAAATCACCCAATAACCTTCCAGGAGAAAAATCTTTTCCTCAAATCCCCTCTAAACCTCCTGCCCCTTACCTTCAATCTATGCCCCCTGGTTATTGACCCCTCCGCTAAGGGAAAATGTTTCTTCCTATCTAACCTAGCAATGCCCCTCATAATTTTGTACACCTCAATCAGGTCCCCCCTCAGCCTTCTCTGCTCTAAGGAAAACAACTCCAGCCTTTTCAGTCTCTCTTCATAGCTGAAATGCTCCAGCCCAGGCAACATCCTGGTCAATCTCCTCTGCATCCTCTCCAGTGCAATCACATCCTTCCTATAGTGTGGTGCCCAGAACTGTACACAGTACTCCAGCTGTGGCCTAACCAGAGTTTTATACAGATCCATCATAACCTCCCTGTTCTTATATTCTATGCCTCAACTAATAAAGGCAAGTATCCTATATACCTTCCTAACCACCTTGTCTACCTGCGCTGCAGCCTTCAGTGATCTATGGACAAGTACACCAAGATCCCTCTGACACTCGGTACTTCCTATGCTCCGACCATTCATTGGATATTCCCTAGCCTTGTTAGTCCTTCCAAAATTCTATGTAACCTAACCTATGTATAATCTTTAATCTTGCAGTGCATGTGTAATGTTTAATTTCTGAAAGCCAGACAGAGTAAAGCTTAACGTACTCCAAAAAACTCCAGACTTTTGGCATTTATTACCTTATCGGGTCAAATCTTTCGTTAAGTTGGACTAGACTTGTGACTAATTCTTTTTAAGTTGTTTTTCCGACAGTACTAGTGTAAATCGATTTGCAGCATCCCATCATATAATATACACTCCTGTCTATATTGTCTGAATACAGACATAAAATATCCACACATTTTGCTATTTATTCCGGGGCAGACAGGTGAAGTGTTTATTTTGTCTGTGATTTAACTCAACCCCCAATGATAACCAACATGGTGGGAGAGAGTGATAGACAGAGAGAGAGGAACAGAGGTAGAGTAAAAGAGAGATAGGGAGAGATAGAAATGGAGAGAGAACAGAGAGATAGTGAGGGATAGAGACAGAAGCAGAGAGATAGAAAGTGCCAGGAGACACTGAGACACTTTAGAAGCAGGGGGACGGGGAGACAGGCTGTGTGGAGACCCTGGGGTAACATTATAGATAGACAGGTTAGATGTAGGTAAGATGTTTCTCCTGGTTGGGGAGTCTAGAACCAGGGGACACAATTTCAAAATAAGCGGGAAGCCACTTGGGACAGAGATGAGGAGAAATGTCATTACTCAGAGTGTTGTGAATCTTAGGAATTCTCTATCCCAGAGGGCTGTGGAAGCTCAGTCATTGAGTATGTTTAAAGCAGAGATTGACAGATTGCTGAATACCAATGACATAAAGGGGAAGAGGATAGTCTGGGAAAAACACATTGAAGTGGATGATCAGCCATGATCGTCTTGAATGGCGGAGCAGGCTCGATGGGCTGAATGGCCTACTCCTGTTCATATATTCCAAAGCTGCCGAAATAGTTTCTCTCAAACTACCCCATCAGTTCCCCTTAATATCTCAACATCTTTGATCAAATCACCTTGAACCTCCTAAATTCCAGGGAATAAATCCCTAGTTTGTGTAATATCACCTCGTAATTTAACCCTTGGAGTCCAGTTATCATTCTGGTAAATCTACACTGCACTCTCCCTCTCTCTCTCTATTTCTCTCTGTGTGTCTCTCTACATCTGTTTCTGCCTCATTGTAAAAGCACACAAACACTGGTGACCCCCATCCCCTCTCCTGTAGAAGGATAGAGAGAGGATAGTAGACAGGAGTGAATCATTCCATCCCAGAGGTTTTTTAATTCCAGATTTATGTTTACTTTTAGAAAAAACAAAATTCAAATTCACAACAGCCCAGCGTGGGATTTGAACTCCTACTTTTTCAATCATCAGCTCAGGCCTTCAAATTAAAACCCATAAAAAGAGATTCATTTTCCTCCTGCTGTTGTCTGACTGACTGAGGTTTTGTATATTGTTCCCTTCTCCTCTTCTTCCATGTGTTTGAAGTCTTTGAAGTTTGTCAGACATTGGTAAACTACTTCATGTGGTGTTCTGTAAATACCTTCAATTCTGTGTATCTGGAAGGGACACAATTCAAATTCTCACCTTATTGCATCAACCAAAACCTGCAGGTCCATTCAAACAACTCTATTTCCTGTCTCTGCAAAGACAGCTCACACTTCCACAATGCAGGAATGTCTGAATGGAAACAGCTTTTGACACATTTCCCAACACGTTTGCTAACACTTTTCAGGATGAAGCTAAATTCAACTCTCAGATTCCAAGCCCCAAATTGAATCTTTTGGGTAGAACAGGGAACATTGATGAAATCCCAGATCTCTCTGTCCTGTCACCCATTCTAACATTGTACCATTTAGTTTATATCACTCAGTCTTCCTTCCAAAATGCATCACTTCACATTTCTTAGCATTGAAGTTAACCTGCCCTGTGTCTGTCCAATGATAGGTTGGAAAGTAAGCTGTCAAGAGGACATAAAGTGTCTACAAAGAGATTTCCATAGGTTAAGTGAGTGAGCAAAAAATTGGGAGATGGAGTACAATGTGGGAAAATGTGAGCTTGTCCACTTTAGCAGGAAGAATAAAAATCAGTATATTATTGAAATGGAGAGAGACTGCAGAACTGTACGGTACAGAGGGATCTGGGTGTCCTGGTACATGAATCACAAAATGTTACCGTGTAGCTACAGCGAGTGATTAGGAAGGCAAATGGAATATTGTTGTTTATTGCAAGGTGAATAGAATATCAAAGTAGGGAAGTGTTGTTACAGCTGTACAGGGCATAAGTTAGACGACGTCTGCAGGATTGTGGACACTTTTGGTCTCCTTACTGAAGAAATTATAGAATTGCATTCGAAGTAGTTCAGAGAAGGTTCACTGGGCTGATTCCTGGGATGAAGGGGTTATCTTATGAGGAAAGGTTGAACAGGTTGGGTCTATACCCACTGGAGTTTAGAAGAATGAGAGGTGATCTGAGTGAAACATCTCAGGTCCCGAGGGGACTGGACAGGGTGGATGCTGAGAGGATGTTTTCACTTGTTGGGGAGACTAGAACTAGGGGACACAGTTTAAAAATTAGGGACGTCCCATTTAAAACTGAGATGAGGAGAAATGTGTTTCTCTCAGACGGGGGTCAGACAGTAGAATTCTCTTCCCCAGAGAGCAGTGGAGGCTGGATCATTGAATATATTCAAGGCTGAGTTCGATAGATTTTTGATCAATTAGGGAGTCAAGGGTTATGGGACACAGACAGGAAAGTGGAGTTGAGTTCACAATCAGATCAGCCATTGAATGGCAGAGCAGGCTCGAGGGGCCGAATGGCCTACTCCTGCTCCTAATTCATTTGTTCTTGTGTGTTCCATTTCACCAGACTGCCTCTATCCTCCTGAAGTCTGCTACTAGTCCCTTCCCTTTTATTACATTGCAGATGTCACAAACATTGGCAAACATTGAAGTTATGCCCTGTAAACATAAGTCCAAGTCATTAGTATATATCAAAAAGATCAGTGGTCCTAATATAAACCTCCACTGTATACCTCCCTCCAGTCTGAAACAACCATTGTCCACTCTCTCAGCCAATGTCGTATCCACTCAGCCAATGTCCCTTTCATCCCTGGAGCACCAATATTGCTAACTGGTCAATTAGGAGGCACCATTAAGTCCTCCCCATGAGGACCCTGGTCCCAGACCTCTCTGTTTCCACTCTCCCATCAACATTCCCCAGACAGGTACAGCATGGATTAGATACAGAGTAATGCTCCTTCTACACTGTCCCATCCAACAGTCCCAGGACAGGAACATCATGGGGTGGATACAGAGTGAATCTCACTCTACACTGTCCGATAGAGACAGGGAGAGAGACAGAAAGAGAGAAATAGAGAGACATAGACTGACAGGGTGACTGACAGAGAAAGAATGATATTTAACAGGGGATATTGGAAGAGGAGGATGCAATTCACAACTCTGTTCCTGCATTCAGTGAGATCAGGGCTGATCTGTGATCAAACTTACACCATATATCCTACCTTTGCCCCTTATCTCTTAATACATTTGTTTAACAAGAATCTATCAATCACAGGTTTAAAATTTAACCAATAAGCCAGCATGAAATTTCCACAAACAATATCATGAGGGTGTGATGGCTCCCACAGTGGAATAGCTGGCTGAATATTTAAAATGGAGGCTATTCTTACTGGATCATCAAAAGTGTCTGCCTGGGCCCCAACTTCATCTGCATTCCTCCCTCTCCCGATGTTTTTTTCTCTCCATACCTATCTCAAATATGTTTGTGCACACAGCAGTGAAGGATTAAATCAAGTTAATATATCTTACGTTATCCTCTTCATCCAACTCAACAATCTCTCTCTCTCCACGTTTGTCCCTCACTACAGCCCTCTCTATGCCGTCATATCTAACCCACCCTCCCTCTGTCGCTCTCCTCGTGTCAGTGATAGCAGAGAGAGACAGAGAGAGAAGGAGTGAGAGGGAGTGTTAGGGATGGAAAGACAGATGGAGAGACAGAGAGAGAGAGAGCGATGTCAGGAGAGAGAGGGATTGACAGGGAGGGAAAGACAGAAGGAGGGACAGAGAGTGAGAGAAGGAGAGAGAGGGTGACAGAGTGGGAAAGACAGATGGAGGGACAAAGTGAGAGACAGAGAGAGAAGGAGAGAGATGGAGTGACAGGGAGGGAAGGTCAGATGGAGAGATAGAGAGAGAGAGACGGAGAGAGAGGGAGTGACGGGGGTAGACAGATGGAGGGACACAGAGAGAGACACAGAGTAAATCTCCAGCTACACTGTCCCATTAAACATTCCCAAGCTAAGCACAATGTTGGGTTTGACACAGAGTAAATTTCCCTCTACACTGTCCCATCACACACTCCCAGGGCAGGAACATCATGGGGTGGATACAGAGTGAATCTCACTCTGCACTGTCCGATAGAGACAGAAAGAGAGAAACAGAGAGACATAGACTGACAGGGTGACTAAAAGAGAAAGAAGGATATTTAACAGGGGATATTGGAAGAGGAGGATGCAATTTAACCCCACAACTCTGTTCCTGCATTCAATGAGATCATGGCTGATCTGTGATCAATCTGACACCATATATCCTGCCTTTGCCCCTTATCTCTTAATACCTTTGGTTAACAAGAACCTATCAAAGAACAAAGAACAAAGAAAATTACAGCACAGGAACAGGCCCTTCGGCCCTCCAAGCCTGCGCCGATCCAGATCCTCTATCTAAACATGTCGCCTATTTTCTAAGGGTCTGTATCTCTTTTCTTCCTGCCCATTCATGTATCTGTCTAGATACATCTTAAAGGACACCATCGTGCCCGCATCTACCACCTCCGCTGGCAACGCGTTCCAGGCACCCACCACCCTATCAATCACAGGTTTAAAAATTAACCAATAAGCCAGCATGAAATTTCCACAACCAACATCATGAGGGTGTGATGGTTCCCACAGTGGAATAGCTGGCTGCATATTTAAAATGGAGGCTATTCCTTCTGGATCATCAAAAGTGTCCGCCTGGGCCCCAACTTCATCTGCATTCCTCCCTCTCCCGATGTTTTTTTTCTCTCCATACCTATCTCAAATATGTTTGTGTACACAGCAGTGAAGGATTAAATCAAGTTAATATATCTTACATTATCCTCTTCATCCAACTCAACAATCTCTCTCTCTCTCCAAGTTTGTCCCTCTCTACGGCCCTCTCTATGCCTTCATATCCAAACCTCCATCCCTCTGTCTCTCTCCCTGTGTCAGTGATAGCAGAGAGAGAGACAGAGATAGAAGGAGAGGGAGGGAGTGACAGAGAGGGAAAGACAGATGGAGGGACAGAGTGAGAGACAGAGAGAGGAGAGAGATGGAGTGACAGTGAAGGAAGGACAGATGGAGAGACAGAGAGAGAGAGACAGAGATAGAAGGACAGAGAGGGAGTGACAGAGAGGTAAAGACAGATGGAGGGACAGAGAGAGAGAGACAGGGAGTGAGAGGGAGAGACAGAGTGAGTGGGAGATCGTGTAAGCGAGGCACAAATGGAGTCATGGAAAGAGACAGAGAGAGAGAGAGAGATAGGCAGAGACAGAAAATAAGAGAGATGTAAACAGAGTCATGGACAGAAGGTGAGAAAGAGAGATAGGGAGAGACAAAGTAAAAGAGGGAGAAAGGGAGAGAGAGAGAGAGAGAGAGAGAGAGATGGAGAGGCAGAGAGAGGGAGAGACAGAGAGAGAAAGCAGATACAGAGAGGGAGAGGGAGAGACAGAGAGGGAGAGGGAGATACCGAGAGAGAGAGGGAGAGACAGAGTGAGTGGGAGAGATGGTGTAAGGGAGGCACAAATGGAGTCATGGAAAGAGACAGAGAGAGAGAGAGAGATGTAAACAGAGTCATGGACAGAAGGTGAGAAAGAGAGATAGGGAGAGACAAAGTAAAAGAAGAAGAGAGAGAGAGATGGAGAGGCAGAGAGAGGGAGAGACAGAGAGAGGGAGGGCGAGATGGTGTGAGAGAGACAGAGGCATGGACAGAGGCAGAGAGAGAGAGAGGGAGAGACACTGAGAGACAGAGAGAGCCAGAGAGAGAGCAAGAAACAGAGAGGGAGGGAGAGAGAGAGAGAGAGGCAGAGACTGGGAATCAGAGGGTAACAGAGAGGGAGAGACTGGGATTCAGAGGTTAACAGAGAGGGAGAGACTGGGATTCAGAGGGTAATGGAGAGGGAGAGACTGGGATTCAGAGGGTAACAGAGAGGGAGAGACTGGGATTCAGAGGGTAACAGAGAGGGAGAGACTGGGATTCAGAGGGTAACGGAGAGGGAGAGACTGGGATTCAGAGGGTAACGGAGAGGGAGAGACCGAGAGAGAAGGAGAGAGATGGAGTGACAGGGAGTGAAGGACAGATGGAGGCAAAGAGAGAGAGACAGAGAGAGAGGCAGAGACAGAGAAAGAAGGAGAGAGTGGAGTGACAGAGGGAAGGACAGATGGAGGGATAAAGAGAGAGGCAGAGATGGAAGGAGAGAGAGGGAGTGACAGGGAGGGAAAGACCGATGGAGAGACAGAGAGAGAGAGACAGAGATAGAAGGAGAGAGAGGGAGAGACAGAGAGAGAAGGAGAGAGAGGGAGTGACAGGAAGGGAAAGACAGAGTGAGAGACAGAGACAAGGAGAGAGATGGAGTGACAGGGAGGGAAGGACAGATGGAGGGACAGAGAGAGAGAGACAGAGAGAGAAGGAGAGAGATGGAGTGACAGGGAGGGAAGGACAGATGGAGGGGCAGAGATGGAAGGATTGAGAGAGTGTGTGACAGGGAGGGAAAGACAGATGGAAAGAGAGAGGGAGAGACAGACAGCGAGGGAAAGACATATGGAGGGGCAGAGAGTGAGACAGAGAGAGAAGGAGAGAGAGGGAGTGTCAGGGAGGGAAAGACAGATGGAGGGACAGAGAGAGAGCGAGAGACAGGGAGAGAGATGGAGTGACAGGGAGTGAAGGAAAGATGGAGGGATAGAGAGAGAGACAGAGAGAGGCAGAGACAGAGATCGAAGGAGGGAGATGGAGTGACGGGGGGTGGGTGGGGGGTGCGGTTGACAGGTGGAGGGACAGAGAGAGAGAGGCAGAGATGGAAGTAGTGAGAGGGAGTGTCAAGGAGGGAAAGACAGATGGAGGGACAAAGTGAGAGACAGAGAGAGCAGGAGAGAGATGGAGTGACAGGGAGGGAAGGACAGATGGGGGGATAGAGAGAGAGACAGAGAGAGAAGGAGAGAGAGGAAGTGACAGGGAGGTAAGGACAGATGGAGCGACAGAGAGATAGAGAGACAGAGATAGAAGGAAAGAGAGGGAGTGACAGAGAGGGAAAGACAGATGGAGGACAGAGGGAGAGAGACAGAGATAGAAGGGGAGAGAGGGAGGGACAGGGAGGGAAAGACAGATGGAGAGACAGAGAGGGAGAGACAGAGAGAGTGGCAGAGACAGAGATAGAAGCAGAGAGAGGGAGTGACAGGGAGTGACAGGGAGGGAAAGTCAGATGGAGAGACAGGAAGAGAGACAGAGATCTCTCCCGATGTTTCTGTCTCCATACCTATTTCTTCAATGTTTGTGCACACAGCAGTGAAGGATTACATCAAATTAATTTCTCTTACATTCTCCCTTTCAATCGACCCCGCAATCTCTCTCTCTCCAACATTGTCCCTCTCCACAACACTCCCTCTTTCTGCATATCTAACCCTCTCTCCCTCTGTCTCTCTCCTCGTGTCAGAGATCGCAGGAGGGAGAGACAGAGAGAGGAAGACAGAGAGAGAATGTTGAAGGAACTATACTCTGTTCCTAAGCTGTGCTGAACCTGCTCTGGGAGTGTTTGATGGGCTACATTAATCGGCCGTGTACAGTCCTGTATCAGACTGTGAAGAAGCACAGCTTGTTCAGTGTACAACGGGTCAAAGGAACGATTCACTCCTGTCTGCTACTGGGAAGAGAGACTGACCTTAACATCAAGGCAGTGTTTGACCGAGTGTGACATCGAGGAGTCCGAGTAAAACTGAAGTCAGTGGGAATCTGCTGGTTGGACTCATACCGAGCACAAAGGAAGATGGTTGTGGTTGTTGGAGGTCAATCATCTCAGTCTCAGGACATCACTGCAGGAGTTCCTCAGGTTAGTGCCCTCGGCCCATCCATCTTCAGCTGCTTCCTCAATGACCTGCCCTCCATCGTAAGGTCAGAAGTAGGGATGTTCACTGTTGATTGCACAGTGTTCAGTTCCATTCACACCTCCTCAGATAATGAAATCCCAGCAGGAAGTGCTGGAAATACTGAGCAGGTCAGGCAGCATCTGTGGAGAGAGAAACAGAGTTAGTGATTCAGCTCGATGCTTTCCAGATTTCCAGCATCCACAGTATTTTGCCTCAGATAATGAAGCAATCCAGAGCCACATGCACCAAGACCCGGACAACATTCAGGCTTGGGCCGACCAGTGGGAAGTAACATTCACGTCACACAAGTGCCAGGCAATGACCATCTGCAACAAGAGAGAATCCAACCACCTCCCCTTGGCATTCAAAGCATTATCCCATCGCTGAATCACCCAGCGTCAACATCCTGGGGAAACATTGACATCAAACTTAACAGAACGAAACACATCAATAGTTTCTTCACCATCTCTCTGGGACAGAGAGACACAGATAAAGAATGTGAGTAAGCCTTGACAGAACCTCAGTAAATTGTTCCAACCATTGTTAATGATAGAAATCAAGGATTATATTAGAGCAAAGGAAGAGGCAGAGAATGTTAGCCCCTTTATAACTATATCCTTTAGTTTAGATTGCCTCTCCTCCTTCTTCCTACCTGTGGAGGTGGGAGATGTGGGCATGGTTCTTAATGAATTCTCTGTGTCCGTCTTTATAAAAGAGTGGGAACGATACAGAGATTGTAGTTAAAGAGGAGGAGTGTGAAATATTGGATGGGATAAACAGAGTGAGAGGGGAAATATGAAGGTGTTTGGCAGCTTTGAAAGTGGATAAATGGTCAGGCCTGGATGCATTGGAATCAGTTCAGAGAAGGTTCACTCGGCTGATTCCTGGGATGAAGGGGTTATCTTTGAGGAATGGTGGAACAGGTTGGGCCTAAACTCATTGGAGTTTAGAAGAATGAGAGGTGATCTTATTGAAACATACAAGATTCTGAGGGGACTTTACAGGGCGGATGCTGGGAGGATGTTCCCCTTGTGGGGAAGGCTAGATCTAGGGGGCAGGTACACTGTGGGGTTTGATACAGAGTAAAGCTGCCTCTGTATATGCCTCTCTTTCTCCTCCTCCATCCAGATGGAGAGAGTAACAGTGAGAAAGAACAGGGATAGATATGGAGAATAAGAGAGAGAGGGAAGGATTGCAATGGGGAGAGAGTACCAGAGAGAAAGAGGAAGAGATTGGGATGGAGAGTGTTGGTCAATGTTCCTGCAAATCTGCGTGCAGCAGCCTCAAAGGTCCCACGCAGATCCTGTTCCACAATAAATAGCACACGTCTTCAAAGATTCTTCAAAGATTTCAAGGGACAGCTCACGTTAAAAAAAACTGGGCACGCACAACATCTAAATTTTCACGGGAACATTGGAGCCAACTGCGGAATACATGTTTCTTACCAGCCTGCATAAGGAAGTGTAACCTCTGCAGATGCGGTGAAACCAAAAGCAGCTGACTTCAAATGGCAAACTGATGTATGTGGAGCTTTACAAAGGGTCTGAGAGAGGAGAGAGAAACAGACATAGACACACACAGACACACAGAAACACACACACACACAGAAACACACACACAGAAACACACACACAGAAACACACACACAGAAACACACACACAGACAGAAACACACACACACAGAAACACACACACACAGAAACACACAGACAGAAACACACACACACACAGAAACACACACACACACAGAAACACACAGACAGAAACAGACACACACAGAAACACACAGACACAAAGAAACACACACACACAGAAACACACATACACAGAAACACACACACACATAAACACACACACACACACAGAAACACACACAGAAACACACACACACACAGAAACACACACAAACAGAAACACACACACAAACACAGAAACACACACAGAAACACACACACACAGAAACACACATACACAGAAACACACACACACACAGAAACACACACACAAACACAGAAACACACACACAAACACAGAAACACACACACACAGAAACACACACACAGAAACACACATACACAGAAACACACAGAAACACACACAGAAACACACACAGAAACACACACAGAAACACACACACACACAGAAACACACACACACACACACAGAAACAGAGTGACTCAGGGACAGAGAGCGAAAGAAGAATATTTCAATTTTCAAAAGGCATTTGATGAGATCAACCTTCGATTTAAAAATGACAATTGATTTTGCATCAATGTTTGCGTGCAGAAGACACGTTCCAAACTACTACCACCTTTAGCCTGGAGTGGCGGATTTTTACTCAGAGTGTTGTGAATCTTTGGAATTCTCTACTCCAGTGGGCTGTGGAAGCTCAATCTGGGAAAAAGGCATTGAAGTGGATGATCAGCCATGATCGTATTGAATGGCGGAACAGGCTCGATGGGCTGAATGGCCTACTCCTGTTCCTATGTTCCCAAGCTGCTGAAATAGTTTCTCCCAAACTACCCCATCAGTTCCCCTTAATATCTCAACATCTTTGAACAAATCACCTTGATCCTCCTAAATTCCAGGCAATAAATCCCTAGTTTGTGTAATATCACCTCGTAATTTAACCCTTGGAGTCCAGTTATTATTCTGGTAAATCTACACTGCACTCAAATGGACATGGACCCCCCAAAGTCTCTTTGAACCTCCAGTGTTTCTATCTTTTCACCATTTATCAAGTACTCTGTTCTAGTCTTTTTTACTGACATTGAAATCTAACGACCACAGTTTTGCCCATTTATTTAAGATATTAATATCTCTTTGTAATTTGATGCTTCCAGCTACACTGCTTACAATGCTGCCTATTTTTGTGTCATTGGTAAACTTGGGTATGTTGCATTCTACCACAACATCTTAAATCATTAATAAATACAGCAAAACTGAGACACACACGGGCTTTGCACGAGTAGACAGGAGTGAATCATTCCAACCTCGAGGCTTTTTAACTCCACATTAATGTTTTTTAAAAAATTCAAATTCACAACAGCCCAGTGTGGGATTTGAACTCCTACTTTTTCAATCATCAGCTCAGGCCTTCAAATTAAAACCCATAAAAAGAGATTCATTTTCCTCCTGCTGTTGTCTGACTGACTGAGGTTTTGTATATTGTTCCCTTCTCCTCTTCTTCCATGTGTTTGAAGTCTTTGAAGTTTGTCAGACATTGGTAAACTACTTCATGTGGTGTTCTGTAAATACCTTCAATTCTGTGTATCTGGAAGGGACACAATTCAAATTCTCACCTTATTGCATCAACTAAAACCTGCAGGTCCATTCAAACAACTCTATTTCCTGTCTCTGCAAAGATAGCTCACACTTCCACAATGCAGGAATGTCTGAATGGAAACAGCTTTTGACACATTTCCCAACACGTTTGCTAACACTTTTCAGGATGAAGCTAAATTCAACTCTCAGATTCCAAGCCCCAAATTGAATCTTTTAGATGTAAAAAGTGACACAAATGAAATCCCAGATCTCTCTGTCCCTGCACCCATTTTAACATTGGACCATTTAGTTTATATCGCTTCTCCTCAGCCTTCCTTCCAAAATGCATCATTTTACATTTCTCAGCATTGAAGTTAACCTGCTATGTGTCTGACCATTTCACCAGACTGCCTCGATCCTCCTGAAGTCTACTCCTATTCCCTTCACTGTTTATTACATTGCAAATGGCACAATGTTGAAGTTATGCCCTGTTTACCCCAGTCTAAGTCATTCATATATCAATAAGATCAGTGGTCCTAATCAAAACCCCTGGGGAATACCACAATTTACACTGTATACAGTGAGTACAAAAGCCGAGAGGGTGCGCTGAACATTTATAAAGCTCTGGTCAGGTAACAGAGAGGGAGAGACTGGGATTCAGAGGGTAACGGAGAGGGAGAGTCTGGGATTCAGATGGTAACAGAGAGGGAGAGTCTGGGACTCAGAGGGTAACCGAGAGGGAGAGTCTGGGATTCAGAGGGCAACGGAGAGGGAGAGACTGGGACTCAGAGGGTAACCGAGAGGGAGAGACTGGGATTCAGAGGGTAACGGAGAGGGAGAGACTGGGATTCAGAGGGTAACAGAGAGGGAGAGACTGGGACTCAGAGGGTAACCGAGAGGGAGAGTCTGGGATTCAGAGGGCAACGGAGAGGGAGAGACTGGGATTCAGAGGGTAACAGAGAGGGAGAGTCTGGGATTCAGAGTGTAACAGAGAGGGAGAGTCTGGGATTCACAGGGTAACAGAGAGGGAGTGTCTGGGATTCAGAGGGAAACATGGAGGGAGAGACTGGGATTCAGAGAGTAACAGAGAGGGAGAGACTGGGATTCAGAGGGTAACAGAGGGGGAGAGACTGGGATTCAGAGGTAAACAGAGAGGGAGAGACTGGGATTCAGAGGGTAACAGAGGGGGAGAGACTGGGATTCAGAGGTAAACAGAGAGGGAGAGACTGGGATTCAGAGAGTAACAGAGAGGGAGAGACTGGGATTCAGAGGGTAACAGAGGGGGAGAGACTGGGATTCAGAGGTAAACAGAGAGGGAGAGACTGGGATTCAGAGGGTAACAGAGGGGGAGAGACTGGGATTCAGAGGTAAACAGAGAGGGAGAGACTGGGATTCAGAGAGTAACAGAGGGGAGAGACTGCGATTCTGAGGCTAACAGAGAGGGAGAGACTGCGATTCTGAGGCTAACAGAGGGGGAGAGACTGGGATTCAGAGGTAAACAGAGAGGGAGAGACTGGGATTCAGAGAGTAACAGAGAGGGAGAGACTGGGATTCAGAGGGTAACAGAGGGGGAGAGACTGGGATTCAGAGGTAAACAGAGAGGGAGAGACTGGGATTCAGAGGGTAACAGAGGGGGAGAGACTGGGATTCAGAGGTAAACAGAGAGGGAGAGACTGGGATTCAGAGAGTAACAGAGGGGAGAGACTGCGATTCTGAGGCTAACAGAGAGGGAGAGACTGCGATTCTGAGGCTAACAGAGAGGGAGAGACTTGGATTCAGAGAGTAACGGAGAGGGAGAGACTGGGATTCACAGGGCAACATAGAGGGAGAGACTGAGATTCAGAGGGTAACAGAGAGGGAGAGACTGGAATTCAGAGGGTAACAGAGAGGGAAAGACTGGGATTCAGAGGGTAACAGAGAGGGAGAGACTGGGATTCAGAGGGTAACAGAGAGGGAGAGACTGGGATTCAGAGGGTAACAGAGAGGGAGAGACTGGAATTCAGAGGGTAACAGAGAGGGAGAGACTGGGATTCAGAGGGTAACAGAGAGGGAGAGACTGGGATTCAGAGGGTAACAGAGAGGGAGAGACTGAGATTCAGAGGGTAACAGAGAGGGAGAGACTGGAATTCAGAGGGTAACAGAGAGGGAGAGTCTGGGATTCAGAGGGTAACGGAGAGGGAGAGACTGGGATTCAGAGAGTAACAGAGAGGGAGAGACTGAGATTCAGAGGGTAACAGAGGGTAAAATCGAGTTGGCGAGGGCAACATAGAAATTTTAAGGCACTGAAAGCGGCCACTTCACCCATTCTCTCTGTGCCAGCCGAAAAACGATCAACCTATTCTAATCCCACCTTCCAGCATTTGGTCCGAGCACTGCAGCTTACCGCACTTGAGGTGCCGATCCAGTCTCCTTCTGAATGAGTTGAGGGTCTCTGCCTCAACTACCCTTTCAGGCAGTGAGTTCCAGACCATCGCGACCCTCTGGGTGAAAAAGATTTTCCTCAACTCCCCTCTAATTTTTCTACCAATCACTTTAAATCTATGCCCCCTCATCACTGACCTTTCTGCTATGGTTCTCTGCCCTTCACCTCCACTCCATCCAGGACCCTCAACATTTTGTACATTTCAATCAGATCTCCCCTCAGCCTTCTCTTTTCCAAGGACAACAACCCCTGCCTATCCTCATAGCTACAATTCTCCAGTCCTGGCAACATCCTGGAAAATGGGAGAGAGACAAAGTCCCGTGTTCATAACACATGGATAAAGAGGTTAATCATCTGAGCTGTAACTCTGAGATAGAGACAGAGAGAGAGAGGGAGAGAGGGAGAAAGAGAGAGAGAGAGGGAGGGAGACAGGGAGGGAGAGATGGAGAAAGAGAGAGAGAGGGGGAGGGAGAGAGGGAGGGAGAGATGGTGTGGGGGAGACACAAACTGAGACGTGGACAGAGGCAGTGAAAGAGAGAGAGGGAGAGATAGAGAGAGAGAGGCAGAGAGAGAGAGAGGCAGAGAGAGAGAGAGATGCAGAGAGAGAGAGAGATGCAGAGAGAGACAGAGAGAGAGAGAGGGTGAGACGGAGAGAGAGAAGCAGAGAGAGAGAGGCAGAGAGAGAGAGACAGAGAGAGAGAGACAGAGAGAGAGAGGCAGACAGAGAGCTAGAGAGAGACAGAGAGAGGGAGCGATGGTGTGAGGGAGGCACAAATTGAGACATGGACAAGATGTTGAGAAAGAGAGACAGGGAGAGACACAGAGAGAGTGCTGGGGGAGAGACAGATAGAGAGTGAGAGAGGCACAGAGAGAGAAGGAGACACAGAGAGGCCGACAGAGAGCTAGAGAGAGACAGAGAGAGGGAGAGATGGTGTGAGGGAGGCACAAATTGAAACATGGACAGAGGTTGAGAAAGAGAGAGAGTGAGAGACAGACAGAGAGAGCTGGGGGAGAGACAGATAGAGAGTGAGAGAGGCACAGAGAGAGAAGACGACACAGAGAGGCAGACATAGAGAGGCAGACAGAGAGCGAGAGAGAGACAGAGAGAGGGAGAGATGGTGTGAGGGAGGCACAAATTGAGACGTGGACAAAGGTAGAGAGAGAGAGGGAGAGATCGAGCGAGAGAGAGAAAAAGAGAGAGAGGGAGAGATAGCGAGAGAGAGAGGGGGGAAAGACAGATAGGGAGGGACAGAGGCAGTGTGAGAGAGGCAGAGTGAGAGAGGCAGATTAGAAGGTAGCAAATGTAACCCCACTATTTACAAAAGGAAGGAGAGAGAAAATGGGAAATAAAGACCTGTTCGTCTAACATCAGTCAATAGGAAACTGCTCGAATCTATAATAAAGGATGTGATAACAGGACACTTAAAGAGAGATTGCAGGGGGTGGGGGGAGAGAGAAATGGGGGGAGAGAGAAATGGGGGGGAGAGAGAGGGGGGAGAGTGCGTGAGTGAGACGGAGCAAAGGAGAGAGATACTAGGTTAGGTGGGACAATAAGCTGTGAGGAGAACACAAATAGACGACAAAGAGAGATGGTTTGGGATAGACAGCGATAAATGTCCCAGTGTTGTGGTAACATAAAATGGCCACTGAAAATGAACGTAAAATGGCTGACTGATGTGTGTGGATTTCCACAGATGAGAGGAGAGAGAGAGAGACAGACAGACAGAAAGAGAGACAAAGAGGGAGACAGAGACCAAGACACAGAGCGTGATCGCAGGATATTGGGCGTAGGACAGAGGAAGAGGAGGAGGCCATTTGGCCCCTCAACCCTGTTCTGTCATTCAATGAGCTCATGGCTGATGTGTGATCTAACTCCATGTACCTATCTTTGCCCCTTAATACCTTTGGTTAACAAAAATCTATCAAACTCAGATTTAAAAATTTACAAGTGTCTCAGCATCAATTGCTGTTTGTGGAAGAGAGTTCCAAACTGATACCACACCTGGTGTGTTGAAGTGTTTCTTCATTTCACTCCTGAAAGGTTTTTAGACTAGGTTTATATTTTTAGACTATGCCCCCATGTTCTAGACTCTGCAGCCAGTGGGAATTGTTACTCTCTGTCTACCCCATCAGTTTCCCTTATTATCTTGAAAACAATCATCAAATCACACCTGAGCCTTCAAAATTCCAGGGATACAGAGTAAATCTCCAGCTACACTGTCCCATTAAACATTCCCAAGCCAAGCACAATGTTGGGTTTGACACAGAGTAAATTTCCCTCTACACTGTCCCATCACACACTCCCAGGGCAGGAACATCATGGGGTGGATACAGAGTGAATCTCACTCTACACTGTCCGATAGAGACAGACAGAGAGAGCGAGACAGAAAAAGAGAAACAGAGAGACATAGACTGACAGGGTGACTAAAAGAGAAAGAAGGATACTTCACAGGGGATATTGGAAGAGGAGGATGCAATTTAACCCCACAATCCTGGACAGAGAGAGAGACAGAGAGAGAAGGAGAGAGAGGGAGAGACAGAGAGGGAAAGACAGATGGAGAGACAGAGAGAGAGAGGCAGAGATAGAAGGAGAGAGACGGTGTGACAGGGAAGGAAGGACAGATGGAGAGACAGAGAGAGAGAGCGTCAGATTGAAAAGGAGAGACAGGGTGTGTTAGGGAGGGAAAGACAGATGGAGGGACAGAGAGAGAGAGACAGAGGTAGAAGGAGAGAGAGGGAGAGACAGAGAGGGAAAGACAGATGGAGGGACAGAGAGAGAGAGACAGAGGTAGAAGGAGAGAGAGGGAGAGACAGAGAGGGAAAGACAGATGGAGGGACAGAGAGAGAGAGACAGAGAAAGAAGGATAGAGAGGGAGAGACAGAGAGGGAAAGACAGATGGAGAGACAGAGAGAGAGAGGCAGAGATAGAAGGAGAGAGACGGTGTGACAGGGAAGGAAGGACAGATGGAGAGACAGAGAGAGAGAGCGTCAGATTGAAAAGGAGAGACAGGGTGTGTTAGGGAGGGAAAGACAGATGGAGGGACAGAGAGAGAGAGACAGAGTGAGAAGGAGAGAGTGGGAGTGACAGGGAGGGAAAGACAGATGGAGGGACAGAGTGAGAGACAGAGAGAGAAGGAGAGAGATGGAGTGACATTGTGGGAAGGACAGATGGAGGGATAGAGAGAGAGACAGAGAAAGAAGGATAGAGAGGGAGAGACAGAGAGGGAAAGACAGATGGAGAGACAGAGAGAGAGAGGCAGAGATGGAAGGAGAGAGAGGGAGTGACTGGGAGGTTAAGACAGATGGAGAGACAGAGAGAGAGAGGCAGAGATTGAAAGAGAGAGAGGGAGTGACTGGGAGGGAAAGACAGATGGAGAGACAGAGAGAGAGAGACAGAGATAGAAGGAGAGAGAGGGAGTGTCAGGGAGGGAAAGACAGATGGAGGGACAGAGAGAAAGACAGAGACAGAAGGAGAGAGAGGGAGTGTCAGGGGGGTAAGACAGATGGAGAGACAGAGAGAGAGAGAGAGTCAGAGGTGGACGGAGAGAGAGGGAGTGACTGGGAGGGAAAAACAGATGGTGGGACAGAGAGAGAGACAGAGAGAGAAGGAGAGAGATGGAGTGGCAGGGAGGGAAAGACAGATGGAGGGACAGAGTGAGAGACAGAGAGAGAAGGAGAGAGATGGAGTGACAGGGTGGGAAGGACAGATGGAGGGATAGAGAGAGAGACAGAGAAAGAAGGATAGAGAGGGAGAGACAGAGAGGGAAAGACAGACGGAGAGACAGAGAGAGAGAGGCAGAGATGGAAGGAGAGAGAGGGAGTGACTGGGAGGGAAAGACAGATGGAGGGACAGAGAGAGAGACAGAGATAGAAGGAGAGAGATGGAGAGACAGGGAGAGACAGAGAGGGAAAGACAGATGGAGAGACAGGGAGAGAGACAGAGATAGGAGAGAGAGGGAGTGTCAGGGAGGGAAAGACAGATGGAGGGACAGAGAGAGAGAGACAGAGTGAGAAGGAGAGAGAGGGAGTGACAGGGAGGGAAAGACAGATGGAGGGACAGAGTGAGAGACAGAGAGAGAAGGAGAGAGATGGAGTGACAGGGTGGGAAGGACAGATGGAGGGATAGAGAGAGAGACAGAGATAGAAGGAGAGAGATGGAGAGACAGGGAGAGACAGAGAGGGAAAGACAGATGGAGAGACAGGGAGAGAGACAGAGATAGGAGAGAGAGGGAGTGTCAGGGAGGGAAAGACAGATGGAGGGACAGAGAGAGAGAGACAGAGTGAGAAGGAGAGAGAGGGAGTGACAGGGAGGGAAAGACAGATGGAGGGACAGAGTGAGAGACAGAGAGAGAAGGAGAGAGATGGAGTGACAGGGTGGGAAGGACAGATGGAGGGATAGAGAGAGAGACAGAGAAAGAAGGATAGAGAGGTAGAGACAGAGAGGGAAAGCCAGATGGAGAGACAGAGAGAGAGAGGCAGAGATGGAAGGAGAGAGAGGGAGTGACTGGGAGGGAAAGACAGATGGAGAGACAGAGAGAGAGAGGCAGAGATTGAAAGAGAGAGAGGGAGTGACTGGGAGGGAAAGACAGATGGAGAGACAGAGAGAGAGAGACAGAGATAGAAGGAGAGAGAGGGAGTGTCAGGGGGGGAAACAGATGGTGGGACAGAGAGAGAGACAGAGAGAGAAGGAGAGAGATGGAGTGACAGAGGGAAAAACAGATGGTGGGACAGAGAGAGAGACAGAGAGAGAAGGAGAGAGATGGAGTGGCAGGGAGGGAAATACACATGGAGAGACAGAGAGAGAGAGAGAGACAGCGATAGAAGGAGCGAGAGGGAGTGACAGAGGGAAAAACAGATGGTGGGACGGAGAGAGAGACAGAGAGAGAAGGAGAGAGAGGATGTGACAGAGAGGGAAAGACAGATGGAGGGACTGAGAGAAAGACAGAGATGGAAGGAGAGAGTGGGAGTGTCAGGGAGGGACAGACAGATCTGGGGATAGATGGAGTGGGACAGAGATAGAAGGAGAGAGAGGGAGTGACAGGGGGAGAAAGACAGATGGAGGGATAGAGATAGAGACAAAGAGAGAAGGAGAGAGAGGGAGAGACAGGGAGGGAAAGACAGATGGAGGGATAGAACGAGAGAGAGAGATGGAAGGAGAGAGAGGCAGTGACAGAGAGGGAAAGACAGATGGAGGGACAGAGAGAGAGACAGAGAGAGAGGCAGAGACAGAGATAGAAGGAGAGAGAGGGAGAGACAGAGAGGGAAAGACAGATGGAGTGACAGAGAGAGAAGGAGAGAGATGGACTGACAGGGAGGGAAGGATAGATGGAGAGACAGAGATAGAGACAAAGAGAGAAGGAGAGAGATGAAGTGACGGGGAGGGAAGGATAGATGGAGGGATAGAACGAGAGAGAGAGATAGCAGGAGAGAGAGGGAGTGACAGGAAGGGAAAGACAGATGGAGAGACAGAGATAGAGACAAAGAGAGAGGCAGAGACAGAGATAGAAGGAGCGAGAGGGAGAGTGTCATGGAGAGAAAGACAGATGGAGGGACAGAGAGAGAGACAGAGAGACCGAGAGAGAGGGAGTGACAGGTAGGGAACGACAGATGGATGGATAGAGAGAGAGAGAGAGAGACAGACAGAGAAAGAAGGAGAGAGTGTGAGTGACAGAGAGGGAAAGACAGATGGAGGGACAGAGAGAGAGACAGAGAGAGATGCAGAGACAGAGATAGAAGGAGAGAGAGGGAGTGTCAGGGGGTGGGGAAGACAGATGAAGAGACAGAGAGAGAGAGACAGAGAGAGATGGAGAGAGCGGGAGTGACAGGGAGGGAAAGACAGATGGAGAGACAGAGAGAGAGACAAAGAGAGAAGGAGAGAGATGAAGTGACAGGGAGGGAAGGATAGATGGAGGGATAGAACGAGAGAGAGAGATAGAAGGAGAGAGAGGCAGTGACAGGGAGGGAAAGACAGATGGAGAGACAGAGATAGAGACAAAGAGAGAAGGAGAGAGATGAAGTGACAGGGAGGGAAGGATAGATGGAGGGATAGAAGGAGAGAGAGAGATAGAAGGAGAGAGAGGGAGTGACAGAGAGGGAAGGATAGATGGAGGGTACAGTGAGAGACAGAGAGAGAAGGAGAGAGATGGAGTGTCTGGGAGGGAAAGACAGATGGAAAGACTGAGAGAGAGAGAGACATTGATAGAAGGAGAGAGAGGGAGTGTCTGGGAGGGAAAGACTGATGTTAAGACTGAGAGAGAGACAGAGATAGAAGGAGAAAGAAGGAGTGACAGGGAGGGAAAGACTGATGGAAAACAGAGAGAGAGACAGGCATAGACACAGACAGCCAGACACACACACACACACAGAGAACCACACACACAGACCGACAAGCACAGACACACAGACACAGAGACCGACATGCACAGACACACACACAAACAGACTGCCCAAGGGACAGAGAGTGACAGAAGAATATTTCAATTTCTATAATATTTCAATTTCAGTTTCTATAAGATCCCCCCTCATTCTTCTGAATTCCAATGAATCTAATCCCAATCTCCTCAGTCTCTCCTCATAAACCAACCCCCTCAACTCCGGAATCAACCTAGTGAACCTCCTCTGCACCCTCTCCAGTGCCAGTACATCCTTTCTCAAGTAAGGAGACCCAAACTGCACACAGTACTCCAGGTGCGGCCTCACCAGTACCTTTATACAGCTGCAACATAACCTCTCTGCTTTTAAACTCAATCCCTTTCGCAATGAAGGACAAAATTCCATTTGCCTTCCTAATTACTTGCTGTACCTGCAGACCAACCTTTTGCGATTCATGCACAAGGACACCCAGGTCCCTCTGCATAGCAGCATGCTGCAACTTTTTACCATTCAAGTAATAATCCTTTTTACTGTTACTCCTACCGAAATGAATAACTTCACATTTATTAACATTGTATTCCATCTGCCAGACCTTTGCCCACTCACTCAATGTATCTATGTTCCTCTGCAAAGTTTCACAGTCATCTGCACACTTTGCTCTGCCACTCATCTTCGTGTCATCTGCAAACTTTAACAACCTACACGTGGTCCCCAACTCCAAATCATCGATATAAATTGTAAATAATTGTGGTCCCAACACCGATCCCTGAGGCACACCACTCGTGACTGATTGCCAGCCAGAATAGCACTCATTTATCCCCACTCTCTGCTTCCCGTTAGTCAACCAGAGAGGGAAAGGCAGTTGGAGAGACAGAGAGAGAGAGAGACGCAGAGATGGAAGGAGAGAGATGGAGTAACAGGGAGGGAAGGACAGATGGAGGGACAGAGTGAGAGACAGAGAGAGGAGAGAGATGGAGTGACAGGGAGGGAAGGACAGATGGAGGGACAGAGTGAGAGACAGAGAGAGGAGAGAGATGGAGTAACAGGGAGGGAAAGACAGATGGAGAGACAGAGAGTGAGAGACAGAGATAGAAGGAGAGAGAGGGAGTGACAGGGAGGGAAAGACAGATGGAAAGACTGAAAGAGAGACAGAGATAGAAGGAGAGACGGGGAGTGACAGGGAGGGAAAGACAGATGGAAAGACTGAAAGAGAGACAGAGATAGAAGGAGAGACGGGGAGTGACAGGCAGGGAAAGACAGATGGAGAGACAGAGAGATATAGACAGAGATAGAAGGAGAGAGAGGGAGTGTTTGGGAGGGAAAGACAGATGGAGGGACAGAGTGAGAGACAGAGAGAGAAGGAGAGAGAGGGAGAGACAGAGAGGGAAAGACAGATGGAGGGGCAGGGAGAGAGAGACAGAGAGAGAAGGAGAGAGAGGCAGTGACAGAGAGGGAAAGACAGATGGAGAGACAGAGAGAGAGAGACAGAGATAGAAGGAGAGAGCGGGAGTGTCTGGGAGGGAAAGAATGATGGAGGGACAGAGAGAGAGACAGAGAGAGAAGTAGAGAGAGGGGGAGTGACAGGGAGGGAAGACAGATGGAGGGACAGAGTGAGAGACAGAGAGAGAAGGAGAGAGAGGGAGAGACAGAGAGGGAAAGACAGATGGAGGGGCAGGGAGAGAGAGACAGAGAGAGAAGGAGAGAGAGGGAGTGACAGAGAGGGAAAGACAGATGGGGAGACAGAGAGAGAGAGACAGAGATAGAAGGAGAGAGCGGGAGAGACAGAGAGGGAAAGACAGATGTAGGGACGGAGAGAGAGACAGAGAGAGAGAGACAGAGAGAGAAGGAGAGAGATGGAGTTACAGGGAGGGAAAGACAGATGGAGAGACAGAGAGAGAGAGACAGAGAGAGAAGGAGAGAGAGGGAGAGACAGAAAGGGAAAGACAGATGGAGAGACAGGGAGAGAGACAGAGAGAGAAGGAGAGAGATGGAGTGACAGGGAGGGAAAGACAGATGGAGAGACAGAGAGAGAGAAACAGAGATAGAAGGAGAGAGAGGGAGTGTCTGGGAGGGAAAGACTGATGGAGGGACAGAGAGAGAGACAGAGAGAGAAGTAGAGAGAGGGGGAGTGACAGGGAGGGAAAGACAGATGGAGGGACAGACTGAGAGACAGAGAGAGAAGGAGAGAGGGAGAGACAGAGAGGGAAAGACAGATGGAGAGACAGGGAGAGAGACAGAGATAGAAGGAGAGAGAGGGAGTGTCAGGGAGGGAAAGACAGATGGAGGGACAGAGAGAGAGAGAGAGGCAGAGACAGAGATAGAAGGAGAGAGTGGAGTGACATAGAGGGAAGGACAGATGGAGGGATTGAGAGAGAGACATAGAGAGAAGGAGAGAGAGGGAGAGACAGAGAGGGAAAGACATATGGAGAGACATATGGAGAGAGAGAGGCAGAGATGGAAGGAGAGAGAGGGAGCGAAAGGGAGCGAAAGACAGATGGAGAGACAGAGAGCGAGAGACAGAGATAAAAGGAGAGAGAGGGAGAGACAGAGAGGGAAAGACAGATGGAGAGACAGGGAGAGAGACAGAGATAGAAGGAGAGAGAGGGAGTGTCAGGGATTGAAAGACAGATGGAGGGACAGAGAGAGAGAGAGAGACAGAGAGAGAAGGAGAGAGAGGGAATGACAGGGAGGGAAAGAATGATGGAGGGACAGAGTGAGAGACAGAGAGAGAAGGAGAGCGATGGAGTGACAGGGAGGGAAGGACAGATGGAGGGATAGAGAGAGAGACAGAGAAAGAAGGAGAGAGAGGGAGAGACAGGGAGGGAAAGGCAGTTGGAGAGACAGAGAGAGAGGCAGAGATGGAATGAGAGAGAGGGTGTGACTGGGAGGGAAAGACAGATGGAGGGACAGAGTGAGAGACAGAGAGAGAAGGAGAGAGAGGGAGTGTCAGGGAGGGAAAGACAGATGGAGGGATCGAGAGAGAGACAGAGAGAGTGACAGAGACAGAGATAGAAGGAGAGAGATGGAGTGACGGTGTGGAGGGGGGGAGACAAATGGAGGGACAGAGAGAGAGAGAGGCAGAGATGGAAGGAGAGAGAGGGAGTGATAGGGAGGGAAAGACAGATGGAGAGACAGAGAGAGAGAGAGAGATAGAAGGAGAGAGAGGGAGTGACAGAGTGGGAAAGACAGATGGAGGCACAGAGAGGGAGACAGAGGGAGAGGCAGAGACAGAGAGAAGGAGAGAGAGGGAGATACAGAGAGGGAAAGACTGATGGAGAGACAGAGAGAGAAGGAGAGAGAGGGAGAGACAGAGAGGGAAAGTCAGATGGAGGGACAGAGAGAGAGACAGAGAGACAGGCAGAGTGAGAGATAGAAGGAGAAAGACGGAGAGACAGAGAGGGAAAGACAGAAGGAGTGACAGAGAGAGAGACAGAGAGAGTGGCAGAGACAGAGATATTAGGAGAGAGAGGGAGTGTCAGGAAGGGAAAGACAGATGGAGGGACGGAGTGAGAGACAGAGACAGAAGGAGAGAGTGAGTGACTGAGAGGGAAGGATGGATGGAGGGATAGAGAGATAGAGAGACAGGGACAGAGGGAGAGAGTGAGTGACAGAGAGGGAAATACAGATGGAGGGACAGAGAGAAAGACAGAGTGAGAGGCAGAGACAGAGATAGAAGGAGAGAGAGGGAGTGAGGGGTGGGTGAAGACAGATGGAGAGACAGAGAGAGAGAAGGAGAGACAGAGAGGGAAAGACAGATGGTGAGACAGAGAGAGAGAGGCAGAGTTGGAAGGAGAGAGAGGGAGTGACAGAGAGGGAAAGACAGATGGAGGACAGCGAGAGAGAGAGGCAGAGATACAGATAGAAGGAGAGAGAGAGAGTGTCAGGGAGGGAAAGACAGATGGAGGGACAGAGAGATGGAGAGACAGAGACAGAAGGAGAGAGAGTGAGTGACAGGGAGGTAAGGACAGATGGAGAGGCAGAGAGATAGAGAGACAGAGATAGAAGGAGAGAGAGGGTGTGACAGGGAGGGAAAGACAGATGGAGAGACAGAGAGAGAGACAGAGATCTCTGCTGATGTTTCTGTCTCCATACCTACTTCTTAAATGTTTGTGAAGGATTACATCAAATTAATTTCTCTTACATTCTCCCTTTCAATCGACCCTGCATTCTCTGTCTCTCCAACCTTGTCTCTCTCCACAGCACTCTCTGTCTGTATATCTAACCCTCTCTCCCTCTGTCTCTCTCCTCGTGTCAGAGATAGCAGGAGGGAGAGACAGAGAGAGAATGTTGAAGGAACTGTACTCTGTTCCTAAGCTGTGTTGAACCTGCTCTGGGAGTGTTTGATGGGCTACATTAATCGGCCGTGTACAGTCCTGTATCAGGCTGTGAAGAAACACAGCTTGTTCAGTGTACAACGGGTCAAAGGGAACGATTCACTCCTGTCTGCTACTGGGAAGAGAGACTGACCTTAACATCAAGGCAGTGTTTGACCGAGTGTGACATCGAGGAGCCCGAGTAAAACTGAAGTCAGTGGGAATCCGCTGGTTGGACTCATACCGAGCACAAAGGAAGATGGTTGTGGTTGTTGGAAGTCAATCATCTCAGTCCCAGGACATCACTGCAGGAGTTCCTCAGGTTAGTGTCCTCGGCCCATCCATCTTCAGCTGCTTCCTCAATGACCTGCCCTCCATCGTAAGGTCAGAAGTAGGGATGTTCACTGTTGATTGCACAGTGTTCAGTTCCATTCACACCTCCTCAGATAATGAAATCCCAGCAGGAAGTGCTGGAAATACTGAGCAGGTCAGGCAGCATCTGTGGAGAGAGAAACAGAGTTAGTGATTCAGCTCGATGCTTTCCAGATTTCCAGCATCCACAGTATTTTACCTCAGATAATGAAGCAATCCAGAGCCACATGCACCGAGACCCGGACAACATTCAGGTTTGGGCCGACCAGTGACAAGTAACATTCACGTCACACAAGTGCCAGGCAATGACCATCTGCAACATGAGAGAATCCAACCACCTCCCCTTGGCATTCAAAGCATTATCCCATCGCTGAATCCCCCAGCGTCAACATCCTGGGGAAACATTGACATCAAACTTAACAGAACGAAACACATCAATAGTTTCTTCACCATCTCTCTGGGACAGAGAGACACAGATAAAGAATGTGAGTAAGCCTTGACAGAACCTCAGTAAATTGTTCCAACCATTGTTAATGATAGAAATCAAGGATTATATTAGAGCAAAGGAAGAGGCAGAGAATGTTAGCCCCTTTATAACTATATCCTTTAGTTTAGATTGCCTCTCCTCCTTCTTCCTACCTGTGGAGGTGGGAGATGTGGGCATGGTTCTTAATGAATTCTCTGTGTCCGTCTTTATAAAAGAGTGGGAACGATACAGAGATTGTAGTTAAAGAGGAGGAGTGTGAAATATTGGATGGGATAAACAGAGTGAGGGGGGAAATATGAAGGTGTTTGGCAGCTTTGAAAGTGGATAAATGGTCAGGCCTGGATGCATTGGAATCAGTTCAGAGAAGGTTCACTCGGCTGATTCCTGGGATGAAGGGGTTATCTTTGAGGAATGGTGGAACAGGTTGGGCCTATACTCATTGGAGTTTAGAAGAATGAGAGGTGATCTTATTGAAACATACAAGATTCTGAGGGGACTTTACAGGGCGGATGCTGGGAGGATGTTCCCCCTAGTCAAGAACTAGGGGGCAGGTACACTGTGGGGTTTGATACAGAGTAAAGCTGCCTCTGTATATGCCTCTCTTTCTCCTCCTCCATCCAGATGGAGAGAGTAACAGTGAGAAAGAACAGGGATAGATATGGAGAATAAGAGAGAGAGGGAAGGATTGCAATGGGGAGAGAGTACCAGAGAGAAAGAGGAAGAGATTGGGATGGAGAGTGTTGGTCAATGTTCCTGCAAATCTGCGTGCAGCAGCCTCAAATGTCCCACGCAGATCCTGTTCCACAATAAATAGCACACGTCTTCAAAGATTCTTCAAAGATTTCAAGGGACAGCTCACGTTAAAAAAAACTGGGCACGCACAACATCTAAATTTTCACGGGAACATTGGAGCCAACTGCGGAATACATGTTTTTTACCAGCCTGCATAAGGAAGTGCAACCTCTGCAGATGCGGTGAAACCAAAAGCAGCTGAATTCAAATGGCAAACTGATGTATGTGGAGCTTTACAAAGGGTCTGAGAGAGGAGAGAGAAACAGACATAGACACACACAGACACAGAAACACACACACAGAAACACACACACAGACAGAAACACACACACAGAAACACACACACAGAAACACACAGAAACACACACACACAGAAACACACAGACAGAAACACACAGACACACACACACACACAGAAACACACACACAGACAGAAACACACACACAGACAGAAACACACACACAGAAACACACACACAGAAACACACACACAGAAACACACAGAAACACACACACACACACAGAGAAACACACAGAAACACACACACACACACAGAAACACACACAGAAACACACACACACAGAAACACACAGACAGAAACACACAGACACACACACACACACAGAAACACACACACAGACAGAAACACACACACAGACAGAAACACACACACAGAAACACACACACAGAAACACAGACACACACACACAGAAACACACAGAAACACACACACACACACAGAGAAACACACAGAATCACACACACACACACAGAAACACACACAGAAACACACAGACAGAAACAGACAGAAACACACACACACAGAAACACACAGACACACAGAAACACACACACACAGAAACACACACACACAGAAACACACACACAAACACAGAAACACACATAGAAACACACACACACAGAAACAGAGTGACTCAGGGACAGAGAGCGAAAGAAGAATATTTCAATTTTCAAAAGGCATTTGATGAGATCAACCTTCGATTTAAAAATGACAATTGATTTTGCATCAATGTTTGCGTGCAGAAGACACGTTCCAAACTACTACCACCTTTAGCCTGGAGTGGCGGATTTTTACTCAGAGTGTTGTGAATCTTTGGAATTCTCTACCCCAGTGGGCTGTGGAAGCTCAGTCTAGGAAAAAGGCATTGAAGTGGATGATCAGCCATGATCGTATTGAATGGCGGAACAGGCTCGATGGGCTGAATGGCCTACTCCTGTTCCTATGTTCCCAAGCTGCTGAAATAGTTTCTCCCAAACTACCCCATCAGTTCCCCTTAATATCTCTACATCTTTGAACAAATCACCTTGATCCTCCTAAATTCCAGGGAATAAATCCCTAGTTTGTGTAATATCACCTCGTAATTTAACCCTTGGAGTCCAGGTATTATTCTGGTAAATCTACACTGCACTCAAATGTACATGGACCCCTCAAAGTCTCTTTGAACCTCCAGTTTTTCTATCTTTTCACCATTTATAAAGTACTCTGTTCCAGTCTTTTTTTACTGACATTGAAATCTATCTACCACAGTTTTAACCATTCACTTCAGATATCTCTTTGCATTGTTCTGCTTCCAGCTACACTGCTTACAATGCTGCCTATTTTTGTGTCATTGGTAAACTTGGGTATGTTGCATTCTACCACATCATCTTAAATTGTTAAATTTTCAATCATCAGATCAGGCCTTCAAATTAAAACCCATAAAAAGAGATTCATTTTCCTCCTGCTGTTGTCTGACTGACTGAGGTTTTGTATATTGTTCCCTTCTCCTCTTCTTCCATGTGTTTGAAGTCTTTGAAGTTTGTCAGACATTGGTAAACTACTTCATGTGGTGTTCTGTAAATACCTTCATTTCTGTGTATCTGGAAGGGACACAATTCAAATTCTCACCTTATTGCATCAACTAAAACCTGCAGGTCCATTCAAACAACTCTATTTCCTGTCTCTGCAAAGACAGCTCACACTTCCACAATGCAGGAATGTCTGAATGGAAACAGCTTTTGACACATTTCCCAACACGTTTGCTGACACTTTTCAGGATGAAGCTAAATTCAACTGACAAGACTCGAAGCCCCAAATTGAATCTTTCAGATATAAAAACTGACGCAGATCTCTCCAGATTCCAGATCTCTCTGAACCAGCACCCATTTTAACATTGCACTATTTAGTTTATATCGCTTCTCCTCAGCCTTCCTTCCTAAATGCATCAGTTTACATTTCTCAGCATTGAAGTTAACCTGCCATGTGTCTGACCATTTCACCAGACTGCCTCTATCCTCCTGAACCCCACACTGTACCTGCCCTGACAGTGTTTTATAGAACAGAGAAGACAGAGATTTACTACTACTATTCCCTTCTCTGTTTATTACATTTCAGATGGTACAATGTTGAAGTTATGCCCTGTAAAACCCAAGTCCAAGTCATTAATATATATCAAAAAGATCAGTGATCCTAATCCAAACCCCTGGGGAATACCACTGTACCAAAATGTACACTGTATACAGTCAGTACAAAAGCAGGCAGGTTATGCTGAACATTTATAAAGCTCTATTTCAGCCCCAACTGGAGAATTGTGTCCAGTTCTGGTCACCACACTTTAGGAAGGATGTGAGGTTCCTTGAGAGGGTGCAGAGATTTACCAGAATGGTTTCAGAGATGGGGGATTTTAGCTACAAGGTTAGGTTGGAAAAGCTGGGTTTGATCTCCTGAGAACAAAGGAGATAGAGGGGAGATTGAATAGAAGTGTATAAGATTATGTCAGTCAAAGATACCGCCCTCCAGTCTGAAGCAACCATTCACCACTACTCTCTGTGTCCTGTCCCTGAGCCAATGTTGTATCCACTCTGTCCCTGTCCCGTTCATTCCATCAGCATTCCTTTCGTGAACTCGTCAATTATGAGGCAGCATTCTGACCTCCCATTGAGGAAATTGTTCCCAGAGCACAGAAAAACACACACAGACAGGCAATGACCATCTGCAACAAGAGAGAATCCAACCACCTCCCCATGGCATTCAAAGCATTATCCCATCGCTGAATCACCCAGCATCAACATCCTAGGGAGACATTGACCAGGAACTGAGCTGAAGTAATCACATCAGTACTGTGGCGACAAGTGACTCACCCCCTAACTCCCCAAAGCCTTTCAACCACCTGCAAGACACAAGTCAGGTGTGTGATGGTATCTGTCAACTTGCCTGGATGTGTGTAACATCTACAACACTCCAGAGGCTCGACACCATCCAGGACAAAGCAGTCCACCTGATTGGTACCCCATCCACCACTTTAAACTTTGATCAGATCACCCCTTACCCTTCTAAATTCCAGGGATACAGAGTAAAGCTCCGTCTACACTGTCCCATCAAATGCTGCCAAGCTATTAGTTAGCTATTGAGTAAATCTCTGTCTTCACTCTTCTAGAAAACACTCCCAGGGAAGGTACAGTGTGGGGTTAGATACAGAGTAAAGCTGCCTCTATATATGCCTCGCTTTCTCCTCCTCCATCCAGATGGAGAGAGTAACAGTGAGAAAGACAGGGATAGATATAGAGAGGGAAGAACAGGGAGAGGGAAGGATAGCAATGGGGAGAGATTACCAGAGAGAAAGAGGACGAGATTGGGATGGAGAGTGTCGGTCAGCATTCCCGCAAAGCTGTGTGCAGCATCCTGGAAGGTATGACACAGTGAGAGATTGAGATTAAGAGGGTACAGAGAGAGAAATAAACAAGGAGAGAGTAGCAGAGAGGGGAACTAGTGATTGATTGAGTGAGTAAGAGAGAGGGGAAGACGGAGATGGAGAGAGATTACCAGTAAGAGTAGCTCTCCACTTCTCTCTCCATGCATATCTCTCCCTTTCTCACTGTTACCCTCTCTCCATCTATATTCCTCCCTCTCTCCTGGTGTTTCACACTCTACACCTATTTCTTGTACCTCTGTGCACACAGGATTACATCAAACTATGATAACATTTGTCATTTGCACTTTTGATCTAACCTAACAACATGACTGTCTCCAACATTATCTCTGTGTCTGTGAACAGCGGGACCTTGGAGTGAATGCTCACTGATTCCTGAGGCTGACAGGACAGGTGGATAAGCTGGTTAGGAAGGGATAAGGGAGACTTTCATTTCCCGACCAGCGGAAATAATCTCTCAGTGTCCACCCTATCCAGTCCCTTTAGAATCTGATATGTTTCAATGAGATCACCTCTCATTCTTCTAAACTGCAGAGAATACAGGTCCTATTTACTCAGCATCTCATCATAGGACAATGGCAGAGAAGCTAAACAAATACTCTCTGTCTGTCTTTATGTTCTCTCTCATGCTCTGTAATCTTCCTTGAATCATTGAACACTGCAGTTTGTGGATCATTTCACTGTTTGCTGTTGAGCTGATGAAATTGTTTGATTGGCAGTGATAATATTTTTGGACCATTGTATTGAGTCCAATGGGTTGCAACTAGGATTACTGGGTGATTTCTCTCTGCAACTTTTAATCTTTAATCAAGCTTATCTGGGCATTAACCTGCAATCTGTTTTTATATGTCTGACTCCACTCATTCTCCCGGGGATAAAGTTACTTTTGTCTGATTGTGCATCCAATTAAATGACTGTTTGACACGGCGAGACTTTCTTTCCTGTGAACGTGTGCTGATGTCTCTCTCTCTCTCACACACACACACGATCTGCCTCTCTCTCTGCCCACATATATCCCAGACTTTCCCTCTCTCTCTGACGGACACTCTATCTCTCATTCATTTTTCACACTTTCTGTACACCCTGTGTCTGCTCTTTTCCTCTAATTTCTCATTTTCCTTCCCACTCTCTCTCTCTCTCCATCTCTCTCTCTCTCTCTCTCTTCTGCTCTGTTACTCTCTCCTCACCTTTATCTTTCCATTTATCTGTTTCCTCACTCTCAAACTCCACCTCTCCCTCACCCTCCACCTTCCTTTCTCCTTGATCTCTCTTCACATCTCTCTATCACTCTCTCTCCATCTCTGTCCAATTGAGGAGATTCTCCCTCCATTTCTCACCATCTCTTGCTCTCTCACTCTCTCCCTCTCACCTATTTTCTCTCAGTCTCTCCATCTCTCTATGAATCTTTCAAGCTCAGTTCTTCCTCTCTCTCTCTCCCCATCACTCTCTCTTTTCTATTTCCCTCTCTATTACTTGCTCTCCAAGTCTCTTGCTCTTTCTGTCCATGTTGGGTCCCTTTAAGAGTTTGGGAGAGTTCTGGTGGTGCAGGGTCCCTTTAAGAGTCTGGTGCTGACCCCCCTCCCCCACCCCAGGGGCGGGGTTACAAGGCGCCCAAACCGCGGCTGCGCGGAGGCTGCAGGCAGCTTTTGACCCCTTGACCTCCAGACACGTGGGGCGAGGCAGCCAATGAGACCTCACCGACGCCCTGGCGGGAGGGCGGTGTCCTCAGCCGCCATGTTTGCGTGACGTCACCCGCCGGCCTCTTCTTTCCGCAAACAGCAGCTGAAAGGAAAAGGAGAAGCGGCTTCAGCTGTCGATCTCAATGGAGGAAAGTTGAATGTCTGAGCCGGGGGGAGAATATAAAAAAGCGGCGGTTAACGCGCTTGTGGGGATGCGCATGTGCGGAGCATACTCCCAGAGTGCAGCGCGGCCTGTACCGCAGAAAGGGGCCTTTCCCACCCGCGGCGCATTGTGGGAGTCGCAGGACGCCATTGCCCCCTCATTAACTCAGTCAAAATTAACTCATTCCCTCTCAGCTCTCTATCCCTCCTTTTCATATTACAGGCTGAAATGGGCTTTGTCGGCATCGATTACACCATCCCGGGTGTGATCAGATACTCTGTCCCTTCGTAAATGATTTCCCGTCCCTCCATCAGCTTGTGATTGTTATTGGCTTTTCTCCTACCGAAATGGTTGCTGAATTTGTTGGTCTTTTTCTCCTGGCTTCATAACTGACCCCCTCTCCCTCTGTCTCTCTCCTCGTGTCAGAGATAGCAGGAGGGAGAGATAGAGAGAGGAAGACAGAGAAAGACACAGAGAACAACCCCAGCTTCTCCAATCTATCCACGCAACTGAAGTCCCTCATCCTGGAACCTTGCTCGTGAGTCTTTTCTGCATCCTCTCTAATGCCCCCACATCCTACCTAAAGTACGGTGTCCAGAATTGGACACAATACTAGTTGAGGATGAAGCACTGTTTTATAAAGCTTCATCATAACCTCCTTGCTTTTATACTCTAAGCCTCTATTTACAAAGCCTAGGATCCCATACGCCTTTTAACCACTTTCTCAACTAGCTCTGCCACCTTCAATTTGTGCATAGACATCCCCAGGTCTCTCTGTTCCTGCACCCACTTCCTTCTGTTCTTAGGTTCCCATGACAGAGAGGGACAGAGGACAGGGAGGTCTAGAAATAATGAGGGGGAGAGAGAGCAAACAAACAGGAAACACATATGGGAACACCACCACCTGCAAGTTTCCCTTCCAGTCTCACACCATCCTGACTTGGAACTATATCACCATTCCTTCACTGTCACCAGGTCAAAATCCTGGATCTCACTTCCTAACAGCACTGTGGGTGTACCTACCCCACATGGACTGCAGCGGTTCAAGAAGGTTCAACGGCAATTGGTGATGGGCAATAAAATGCTGGCATAGCCAGTAATGAACACATCCAACAAATGAATAAAACATAATAACAATTTGGCACCAAGTCACTAAAGGAGATATTGAACTGGACACAAGAACACAAGAAGTAGGAGCAGGAGTAGGCCATTCTGCCCCTCGAGCCTGCCCTACCATTCAATAAGATCATGACTGATCTGTATCAACACTCAACTCCTCTTTCAGGCCTGCTCTGCAGAACCCTCGACTCCCTGAGAGGGTTGAGAACAAATATTTTCCCACAAAGACAAACAGGGTGAGACTCCCAAATCTAGAGCCCCTTAGATAGCAAGAATCGAACCAGGTAGAATAAGGCACAAAAGGCAAGCTTATGTCAGATACCGAGAGCTCAAAACCACAGAAAGCCGAGAGGAGTGAAGAAAGTGCAGGGGTGAAATTAAAAAGAAAATTAGGAAAGCAAAAAGATAGTCGGAAAATAATATTACCAAGTAAAATCAAGGAAAGCACAAAGATGTTTTATAAATACATGAAGAGCAAGAGGATAACTAAGGATAGAGTATTAGGGACCAAAAAGGGAATGTGTGTGTGGAGGTGGGAGATGTGGGCACGGTTCTTAATGAATACTTTGTCTCCATCTTTATAAAAGAGGGGGAACAATGCAGACATTGTAGTTAAAGAGGAAGCGTGTGAAATATTGGATGGGATAAACAGAGTGAGAGGGAAATATTAAGGTGTTTAGCATCTTTGAAAGTGAATAAATGGTCAGGCCTGGATGCATTGGAATCAGTTCAGAGAAGGTTCACTAGGCTGATTCCTGGGATGAGGGGGTTATCTTATGAGGAATAGTTGAACATGTTGGGCCGATACTCATTGGAGTTTAGAAGTATGAGAGGTGATCTTATTGAAACATACAAGATTCTGAGGGGACTTGACAGGGCGGATGTTGGGAGGATGTTTCCCTTGTGGAGGAGTCTTGAACGAGGGGGCACCGTTGAAAAATAAAGGGTCTGCCATTTAAGACTGAGCTAAGGAAGACTTCTTTCTCCCAGAGGTTGGTTAGGCTTTGGAATTCTCTTCCCCAGAGAGCAGTGGAGGTTGGGTCAATGAATTTACAAGGGAGTCAAGGGTTATGGGGGGGCAGGCAGGAAAATGGAGTTAAAGTCACTATCAGATCAATCATGATCATATTGACTGTCAGAACAGGCTCAAGAGGCTGAATGGCCTACTCCTGCTCCTATTTCTTCAGATCTAGTGTATAAATTGGAGGGTTTGCTCTCCACTTTTTAAACCATTTTTATAGCAGAGACAGGTCCATGTGTAATATAAACAGAGACAGGGTCTAGTGCAGACCTAACTAGTGCATTGATAACTGAGACTAGTGTAAAAGGTATCAAGGATACAGAATTCTAAATATACATTCAGGGGAAGTTTTTTAGGCCAGTACGTAGCAAGGTCAACAAGAGATGGGTCAGTTTGACACTTAGTTTTAGGGAATGAAGCTGGGCCGGTGGAAGGCGATTTAGAAAAGGTGGACTGGAAAACGCTACTTGAAGGTAAATCAGTGTCAGAGCAGTGAGATTGAATCATTTCATCCTGGAGGATTTATTACTCCAGAGTTATTTTTTATTTTCAGAGAAATTCAAATTCACAAGAGCCCAATGTGGGATTTGAACTCCGACTTTTTCAGTCATTACCTCAGGCTTTCAGATTACAAACTGTAAAAGACATTCACCTTCCTCCTGTTGTGACCTGACTGTCTCAGCTTTTGTGTATTGTCTCCAATCTTGTTCTTTCATGTGTTTGAAGACTTTGATGTTATTCAGACATTGGTAAACCACTTCATTCTCTCAGGACATCGGCTTAAATACCTTCAGGGACACGATCCACAATCTAATTCACACCCTATTCAAGCAACCAAAATCTTCAACTCCATTCAGACACCCCGATATCCTGTCCCTGCACAGATAACTGACAGTTCCACAATGCAGAAATGTCTGAATGAGAAACCACATTTACCTGACACAATCCAAGCTCCAAATTGAATCATTAAGATATCGAAAATACCACAGAAATGTGACTTGTTCCTTGTAACAGTGAGACTGAAACATTTCAGGGTACTATTCAACCAAGAAGGATTCCGAGAAAAGTCAGGATCAGGATTGAAAGAGGAAGAGAGACAGCAAAAAGCGGGGAGTGAGAGAGGGGGTAGAGAGAGAGAGAGAGAGGGAGAGACACTGTCAGCTCCTGGATGGGGAAGGATTCTCTGTTCCTTCACCCATTTTAACATTGTACCATTTAGTTTAGACAGAGAGACATAGACTGACAGGGTGACTGACAGAGAAAGAAGGACATTTAACATCGGATATTGGATGTAATTTAACCCCACAACCCTGTTCCGGCATTCAATGAGATCAGGGCTGATCTGTGATCTATCTTACACCATATATCCTGCCTTTGCCCCTTATCTCTTACTATCTTTGTTGAACAAGAATCTATCAATCACAGGTTTAAAAATTAACCAATAATCCAGCATGAAATTTCCACAAACAATATCATGAGGGTGTGATGGCTCCCACAGTGGAATAGCTTACTGGATGTTTAAAATGGAGGCTATCTCTTCTGGATCATCAAAAGTATCTGCCTGGGCCCCAACATCATCGACATTTCCCCCTCTCCCCATGTTTTTTTCTCTCCATATCTATCTCTTATATGTTTGTGTCCACAGCAGTGAAGGATTACATCAAATTAATATATCTTACATTATCCTTTTCATCCACCTCAACAATCGCTCTCTCTCCAACTTTGTCCCTCTCTACAGCCCTCTCTCTGCCTTCATATCTAACCCTCTCTCCCTCTGTCTCTCTCCTAGTGTCAGAGATAGCAGGAGGGAGAGACAGAGAGAGAATGTTGAAGGAACTGTACTCTGTTCCTAAGCTGTGCTGAACCTGCTCTGGGAGTGTTTGATGGGCTACATTAATCGGCCGTGTACAGTCCTGTATCAGGCTGTGAAGAAACACAGCTTGTTCAGTGTACAACGGGTCAAAGGGAACGATTCACTCCTGTCTGCTACTGGGAAGAGAGACTGACCTGAACATCAAGGCAGTGTTTGACCGAGTGTGACATCGAGGAGCCTGATGGACAGATGGAGGGACAGAGAGAGAGACAGAGACAGAGAGAGAAGGAGAGAGAGGGAGAGACAGAGAGAGAAGGTGAGAGAGGGAGAGACAGGGAAGAAAAGACAGATGGAGAGACAGAGAGAGAGACAGAGATAGAAGGAGAGAGAGGGAGAGACAGAGAGGGAAAGACAGATGGAGGGACGGAGAGAGATACAGAGATAGAAGGAGAGAGAGGGAGTGTCAGAGAGGGAAAGACAGATGGAGGGATAGAGTTAGAGACTGAGAGAGAAGGAGAGAGATGGAGTGACGGAGGGAAGGACAGATGGAGGGATAGAGAGAGAGACAGAGAGGAAAGGAGAGAGAGGTAGTGACAGGGAGGGAAAGACAGATCGAGAGACAGAGGGAGAGAGGCAGAGATAGAAAGAGGGAGAGACAGAGAAGTAAAGACAGATGGAGCGACAGAGAAAGACAGAGACAGAAGGAGAGAGAGGGATTGACAGAGAGGGAAAGACAGATGGAGGGACAGAGAGAGACAGAGACAGAAGGAGAGAGAGGGATTGACAGAGAGGGAAAGACAGATGGAGGGACAGAGAGAGAGGCAGAGAGAGAGGCAGAGAGAGAAAGAAGGAGAGAGTGGGAGAGACAGAGAGGGAAAGGTAGTTGGAGAGAGAGACAGAGAGAGAGAGAGGCAGAGATGGAAGGAGAGGGAGGGAGTGACAGGGAGGGAAATACAGATGGAAAGACAGAGAGAGACAGAGATCGAAGGAGGGAGAGGGAGAGACAGAGAGAGATAGACAGATGGAGGGACAGAGAGAGATAGACAGGGAGAGAGATGGAGTGACATGAAGGGAAGGACAGATGGTGGGATACAGAGAGAGGAACAGAGTTAGGAGAGAGATGGAATGATGGGGGTGGGGGTGGGAAGACAGATGGAGGGACAGAGAGAGAGAGGCAGAGATGGAAGGAGAGAGAGGGAGTGATAGGGAGGGAAAGACAGATGGAGAGACAGAGAGAAAGACAGAGATAGAAGGAGAGAGAGTGAGTGACAGGGAGGGAAAGACAGATGGAGTGACAGAGAGAGAGAGACAGGGAGAGAAGGAGAGAGATGGTGTGACGGGGGGGGGGGGGGGGTGGGAAGACTGATGGAGGGACAGAGAGAGAGAAGTAGAGATGGAAGGAGAGAGAGGGAGTGATAGGGAGGGAAAGACAGATGGAGGGACAAGAGAGAGAGACAGAGAGAGTGGCAGAGACAGAGATAGAAGTAGTGAGAGGGAGTGTCAGGAAGGGAAAGACAGATGGAGGGACAGAGAGAGAAGGAGAGAGATGGAGAGACAGAGAGGGAAAGACTGATGGAGGGACAAGAGAGAGAGACAGAGAGAGTGGCAGAGACAGAGATAGAAGTAGTGAGAGGGAGTGTCAGGAAGGGAAAGACAGATGGAGGGACAAAGTGAGAGACAGAGAGGGAAGGAGAGAGATGGATTGACAGGGAGGGAAGGACAGATGGAGGGATAGAGAGAGAGAGACAGAGAGAGGAGAGAGAGGGAGTTTCAGGAAGGGAAATACAGATGGAGGGACAAAGTGAGAGACAGAGAGAGAAGGAGAGAGAGGGAGAGACAGAGAGGGAAGGACAGATGGACAGAGAGAGAGAGGGTCAGAGATAGAAGGAGAGAGAGGGAGTGACAGCAAGGAAAGACAGATGGAGTGATAGAGAGAGAGACTGAGATAGAAGGAGCGAGAGGGAGTGACATGATGGGAAAGACAGATGGAGGGACGGCGAGAAAGCGAAGGAGGGAGAGGGAGAGACAGAGAAGGAGAATGGGAGTGACAGAGAGGGAAAGACAAATGGTGGAACAGAGAGAGAGACAGAGATAGAAGGAGAGCAAGGGAGCAACAGAGAGGGAAAGACTGATGGAGGGACAAAGTGAGGGAGAGAGAGCGAAGGAGAGAGATGGCGTGACAGGGAGGGAAGGACAGATGGAGGGACAAAGTGAGGGACAGAGAGAGAAGGAGAGAGATGGAATGACAGGGAGGGAGGGACAGATGGAGGGATAGAGAGAGAGAGACTGAGATAGAAGGAGAGAGAGGGAGTGACATGGGGGTAAAGACAGATGGAGGGACAGAGAGAAAGAGAGTGGGAGTGACAGAGAGGGAAAGACAAATGGTGGAACAGAGAGAGAGACAGAGATAGAAGGAGAGAGAGGGAGCAACAGAAAGGGAAAGACAAATGGTGGAACAGAGAGAGAGACTGAGATAGAAGGAGAGAGAGGGAGCAACAGAGAGGGAATGACAGATGGAGGGACAGAGAGTGAGACAGAGATAGAAGGAGGGAGAAGGAGTGACTGGGAGGGAAAGGCAGATGGAGGGACAGAGGGAGAGAGACAGATAGACAGAGAGAGAGGCAGAGACAGAGAGAGAAGCAGAGTGTGGGTGAGACAGAGAGGGAAAGGCAGTTGGAGAGACAGAGAGAGAGAGAGGCAGAGATGGAAGGAGAGAGAGGGAGTGACAGGAAGGGAAAGACATATGGAAAGACAGAGAGAGAGAGACAGAGATACACGGAGAGAGAGGGAGAGACAGAGAGGTAAAGACAGATGGATGGACAGAGATATAGAGAAGCAGAGATGGAAGGAGAGAGAGGGAGAGGCAGAGAGGGGGAGAGCGCGGGAGAGACAGAGAGGGAAAGACAGATGTAGGGACAGAGAGAGAGAGAGAGAGAGAGAAGGAGAGAGAGAGAGTGTCAGGGAGGGAAAGACAGATGGAGGGACAGAGAGAGATAAAGGGAGAGAAATGGAGTCACAGGGAGGGAAGGACAGATGGAGGGATAGAGAGATAGAGACAGAGATAGAAGGAGAGAGATGGAGTGATGGGTGGGGTGTGGGAAGACAGATGGAGGGACAGGGAGAGAGGCAGGGATAGAACGAGTGAGAGGGAGTGATAGGGAGGGAAATTCAGATGGAAAGACAGAGAGAAAGACAGAGATAGGAGAGAGTGGGAGTGACAGGGGGGGAAAGACGGATGGAGGGACAGAGTGAGAGAGAAGGAGAGAGAGGCAGAGACAGAGAGAGAAGCAGAGTCTGGGTGAGACAGAGAGGGAAAGGCAGTTGGAGAGACAGAGAGAGAGAGAGGCAGAGATGGAAGGAGAGAGAGGGAGTGACAGGAAGGGAAAGACATATGGAAAGACAGAGAGAGAGAGACAGAGATACACGGAGAGAGAGGGAGAGACAGAGAGACAGAGAGGTAAAGACAGATGGATGGACAGAGAGATAGAGAAGCAGAGATGGAAGGAGAGAGAGGGAGAGGCAGAGAGGGGGAGAGAGCGGGAGAGACAGAGAGGGAAAGACAAATGTAGGGACAGAGAGAGAGAGAGAGAGAGAGAAGGAGAGAGAGAGAGTGTCAGGGAGGGAAAGACAGATGGAGGGACAGAGAGAGATAAAGGGAGAGAAATGGAGTCACAGGGAGGGAAGGACAGATGGAGGGATAGAGAGATAGAGACAGAGATAGAAGGAGAGAGATGGAGTGATGGGTGGGGTGTGGGAAGACAGATGGAGGGACAGGGAGAGAGGCAGGGATAGAACGAGTGAGAGGGAGTGATAGGGAGGGAAATTCAGATGGAAAGACAGAGAGAAAGACAGAGATAGGAGAGAGTGGGAGTGACAGGGGGGGAAAGACGGATGGAGGGACAGAGTGAGAGAGAAGGAGAGAGAGGGAGTGACAGAGAAGGAGAGAGGGGTTGACAGAGGAAAAAACAGATGGAGAGACAGAGAGAGATACAGAGATAGAAGGAGAGAGAGGGAGTGTCAGGGAGGCTAAGACAGATAGAGGGACAGACTGACAGACAGAGAGAGTGATGGAGTGACAGGGAGGGAAGGACTGATGGAGGGATAGAGAGAGAGAGAGAGAGAGAGAGATAGAAGGACATAGAGGGAGTGACAGAAAGGGAAAGACAGGTGGAGAGAGAGAGAGAGAGACAGAGATAGAAGGAGAGAGATGGAGAGACAGAGAGGGAAAGACAGATGGAGGGACAGAGAGTGAGAGGCAGAGATAGAAGGAGAGAGAGGAAGTGACAGAGAGGGAACGACAAATGGAGGGACAGAGAGAGAGAGGAGATCGATGGACAGACATAGAGAGGGAAAGACAGATGGAGAGACAGAGAAAAAGAGAGGCAGAGATGGACGGAGAGAGAGGGAGTGACAGGGAGAGAAAGACAGTTGGAAAGACAGAGAGAGAGAGTAAGGGAGAGAAAGGGAGAGAAGGAGAGAGATGGAGTGACAGAGAGGGAAGGATAGATGGAGGGATAGAGAGCGAGAGATATCGATAGAAGGAGAGAGAGGGAGTGACAGGTGATGGGGGGGGGGGGGGGGGATACAGATGGAGGGACCGAGAGAGAGAGAAGGAGAGAGGGATTGGCAGAGAGGGAAAGACATTTGGAGGAACAGAGAGCGAGACAGAGATAGAAGGAGAGAGAGGGAGTGACCGAGAGGGAAAGACAGATGGAGGGACAGAGAGAGAGGCAGAGACAGAGAGAGCTGGAGAGAGAGGGAGAGACAGAAAGGGAAAGACAGATGGAGAGACAGAGAGAGAGAGAGACACAGATAGAAGGAGAGAGAGGGAGAGACAGAGAGGAAAAGGCAGATGGAGGGGCAGAGAGAGAGAGATTAAGATAGAGCGACAGAGAGAGAGATAGAAGGAGAAATGCATAGAGATAGAGAGGGAAAGACAGAAGGAGGGACAGAGAGAGAGACAGAGAGAGTGGCAGAGACAGAGGTAGATGGAGAGAGAGTGAGTGTCAGGAGGAGGGGGAGAGGGAGATAGAGGGGGGAGAGACAGATAGATGGAGAGAGACAGATAGAGGGAGAGAGACAGACAGATAGATGGAGAGACAGACAGATAGAGGGAGAGACAGACAGATAGAGGGGGAGAGTGAGATAGAGGGGGAGAGTGAGATAGAGGGGCAGAGTGAGATAGAGGGGCAGAGGGAGAGAGATGGGCAGAGGGAGAGAGATGGGCAGAGGGAGAGAGAGGGGCAGAGGAAGAGAGAGGGGCAGAGGGAGAGAGACGGGGAGAGGGAGATATAAGGGGGCAGAGGGAGAGAGAGGGGGGAGAGGGAGATATAGGGGGAGAGGGAGATATTGGGGGTATGTGAGATAGTGGGGGGAGAGACAGATAGAGGGGACGAGTGAGATAGAGGGGGAGTGAGATAGAGGGGCAGAGGGAGAGAGAGAGGGGCAGAGGGAGATATAGGGGGGCAGAGGGAGAGAGAGGGGGGAGAGGGAGATTTCGGGGGAGAGGGAGATTTCGGGGGAGAGGGAGATATTGGGGGTGTGTGAGATAGAGGGGGGAGAGACAGATAGAGGGCACGAGTGAGACAGAGGGTGGAGTGAGATAGAGGGGCAGAGGGAGAGAGAGGGGCAGAGGGAGAGAGACGGGGAGAGGGAGATATAGGGAGGCAGAGGGAGAGAGAGGGGGGAGAGGGAGATCTCGGGGGAGAGGGAGATATTGGGGGTGTGTGAGATAGTGGGGGGAGAGACAGATAGAGGGCACGAGTGAGACAGAGGGTGGAGTGAGATAGAGGGGCAGAGGGAGAGAGAGGGGCAGAGGGAGAGAGACGGGGAGAGGGAGATATAGGGAGGCAGAGGGAGAGAGAGGGGGGAGAGGGAGATATCGGGGGAGAGGGAGATATTGGGGGTGTGTGAGATAGAGGGCGAGAGACAGATCGAGGGGGAGTGGGAGATAGAGGGCGAGAGTGAGATAGAGGGGGAGAGTGAGATAGAGGGGGAGAGGGAGATAGGGGGGGAGAGGGAGAGAGAGCGGGAGAGGGAGAGAGAGAGATAGAGGGGGAGAGACAGATAGAGGGAGAGAGTGAGATAGAGGGCGAGAGTGAGATAGAGGGGGAGAGTGAGATAGAGGGGGAGAGGGAGATATTGGGGGTGTGTGAGATAGTGGAGGGAGAGACAGATAGAGGGGATGAGTGAGATAGAGGGGGGAGAGTGAGATAGAGGGGAAGAGTGAGATAGAGGGGCAGAGTGAGATAGAGGGGGTGTGTGAGATAGAGGGGGAGAGTGAGATAGAGGGGAAGAGTGAGATAGAGGGGCAGAGTGAGATAGAGGGGGTGTGTGAGATAGAGGGGGAGAGTGAGATAGAGGGGAAGAGTGAGATAGAGGGGCAGAGTGAGATAGAGGGGCAGAGGGAGAGTGAGCGGGAGAGGGAGATAGAGGGGGAGAGGGAGATAGAGGGGGAGAGTGAGATAGAGGGGGAGAGTGAGATAGAGGGGAAGAGTGAGATAGAGGGGAAGAGTGAGATCGAGGGGATGTGTGAGATCGAGGGGATGTGTAAGATAGAGGGGGAGAGTGAGATAGAGGGGGAGAGTGAGATAGAGGGGAAGAGTGAGATAGAGGGGAAGAGTGAGATCGAGGGGATGTGTGAGATCGAGGGGATGTGTAAGATAGAGGGGGAGAGTGAGATAGAGGGGGAGAGGGAGATAGAGAGGGGTGAGGGAGAGTGAGCGGGAGAGGGAGATAGAGTGGGATTGGGAGATAGAGGGGGAGAGGGAAGTAGAGGGGGGAGAGGGAGATAGAGGGGAATTGGGAGATAAAGGGGGAGAGGGAGATAGAGGGTGGAGACGGAGATAGAGGGGGAGAGATGGATGGGGTAGAGGGTGGTGAACCTGTGGAATTCCCTACCGCAGAAGGCAGTGGAGGCCAAGTCATTAAATATATTCATGGAGGAGAAAGATATATTTCTAAATGTCAAAGGGATCAAGGGGTATGCGGAGAAAGTGGGAACAGGGTACTGAATTAGACCATCGGTCATGATCTTTATTGAATGACGGAGCAGGCCCAAAGGGCCGAATGGCCTGCTCCTGCTCCTATTTTCCATGTTTCTATGAGAGAGGCGGATTGAGAGAGGGAGAGAGAAGGAGAAACAGAGAGAGAAGGAGAGATAGAGATGTAGCGAGGTGACCCTGATATTCTCTCTCTCTCACACACACACACCCAGACACATACATAAAGGGACAGACAGAGACACACACACACTGACACACACAGACACACACACACACAGACACACTCACAGACACACACACAGACACACACACACACACAGATTTTACAATCCACACTGATGTCAGTAAAAATGACCAACAGAACCTCAGTAACAATCCCCAGTGTCTGCCCAGTCCTGAGAGAGACAGAGAGAGAGATAGGGCAGTGACAGAGAAAGACAGTGAAAGAGGGAGGACAAAACAGCTTGTGGGAGAAACTTTACATTTCTTTGTGTTCCACAGATTTTATTAAAAGTTGAAAGGGACTGGACACTGGAAAAGCTGTCAACACACAACAACAACACTGAGAGACTTTAGATGTGAGGGAAGGGGAGACACACTTTAAAATCCACACTGATGTCAGTAAAAATCCCCAAACACAACCTCAGTAACAATCCCCATTATCTGCCCAGTCCTGTATTGTGGGTACATGACAAATATGTTCACACAAAGACAAACAGGGTGGTACTCCGAAATCTAGAGCCCCTTGGATGTCAAGGATCAAACCGGGTACGATAAGGCACAAGAGGGAAGCTTATGTCGGATACCGAGAGCTCAATACCACAGAGGCCGAGATGAGTGGAGAAAGTACAAGGGTGAAATTAAAAATCAAATTAGGAGAGCAAAGAAATGGCCGGAAAATAATATTACCATTAAATCAAAGAAATCACAAAGATGTTTTATAAATAAATGAAGAGCAAGAGGATAATTAAGGATAGAGTATTAGGGACCAAAAAGGGAATGTGTGTGTGGAGGTGGGAGATGTGGGCACGGTTCTTAATGAATACTTTGTCTCCATCTTTATAAAAGAGGGGGAACAATGCAGATATTGTAGTTAAAGAGGAGGAGAGTGAAATATTGGATGGGATAAACAGAGTGAGAGGGAAATATTAAGGTGTTCGGCAACTTTCAAAGTGGATAAATGGTCAGGCCTGGATGCATTGGAACCAGTTCAGAGAAGGTTCACTCGGCTGATTCCCGGGATGAAGGGGTTGTCTTATGAGGAATGGTTGAACAGGTTGGGCCTAAACTCATTGGACTTTAGAAGAATGAGAGGTGATCTTATTGAAACATACTAAATACTTAAAGGGATAGACAGGTTAGATGCAGGTAAGATGTCTCCTTTGGTTCGGGAGTCTAGAACCAGGGGACACAATTTCAAAATAAGGGGGAAGCCACTTAGGTCAGAGATGAGGAGAAATGTCTTTGCTCAGAGGGTTGTGAATCTTTGGAATTCTCTACTCCAGTGGGCTGTGGAAACTCAGGCTGGGAAAAAGGCATTGAAGTGGATGATCAGCCAGGATCGTATTGAATGGCAGAGCAGGCTCGATGGGCTGAATGGCCTACTCCTGTTCCTTTGTTCCCAAGCTGCTGAAATAGTTTCTCCCAAACTACCCCATTAGTTCCCCTAAATATCTCAACACCTTCGAACAAATCACCTTGATCCTCCTAAATTCCAGGCAATAAATACCTAGTTTGTGTAATATCACCTCGTAATTTAACCCTTGGAGTCCAGTTATCATTCTGGTAAATCTACACTGCACTCAAATGGACATGGACCCCTCAAGTCTCTTTGAACCTCCAGTGTTTCTATCTTTTCACCAGTTATAAAGTACTCTGTTCTAGTCTTTTTTTACTGACATGGAAATCTAACGACCACAGTTTTGCCCATTTATTTAAGATATTAATATCTCTTTGTAATGTTCTGCTTCCGGTTACACTGCTTACAATGCTGCCTATTTTTGTGTCATTGGTAAACTTGGGTATGTTACATTCTTAGATTAGAGATACAGCACTGAAACAGGCCCTTCGGCCCACCGAGTCTGTGCCGAACATCAACCACCCATTTATACTAATCCTACACTAATCCCATATTCCTACCAAACATCCCCACCTGTCCCGATATTTCCCTACCACCTACCTACACTAGTGACAATTTATAATGGCCAATTTACCTATCAACCTGCAAGTCTTTTGGCTTGTGGGAGGAAACCGGAGCACCCGGAGAAAACCCACGCAGACACAGGGAGAACTTGCAAACTCCACACAGGCAGTACCTGGAATCGAAGCCGGGTCCCTGGAGCTGTGAGGCTGCGGTGCTAACCACTGCGCCACTGTGCCGCCCTACTTCATCTATCTTCATCATCTTAAATCATTAATAAATACAGCAAAACTGAGACACACACGGGCTTTGCACTAGAAGACAGGAGTGAATCATTCCAACCTCGAGGCTTTTTAACTCCACATTAATGTTTAAAAAAAAATTCAAATTCACAACAGCCCTGTGTGGGATTTGAACTCCTGCTTTTTCAGTCATCAGCTCAGGCCTTCAAATTAAAACCCATAAAAAGAGATTCATTTTCCTCCTGCTGTTGTGTGACTGACTGAGGTTTTGTATATTGTTCCCTTCTCCTCTTCTTCCATGTGTTTGAAGTCTTTGAAGTTTGTCAGACATTGGTAAACTACTTCATGTGGTGTTCTGTAAATACCTTCAATTCTGTGTATCTGGAAGGGACACAATTCAAATTCTCACCTTATTGCATCAACTAAAACCTGCAGGTCCATTCAAACAACTCTATTTCCTGTCTCTGCAAAGATAGCTCACACTTCCACAATGCAGGAATGTCTGAATGGAAACAGCTTTTGACACATTTCCCAACACGTTTGCTAACACTTTTCAGGATGAAGCTAAATTCAACTGACAAGATGGCAAGCCCCAAATTGAATCTTTTAGGTGTAAAAAGTGACACAAATGAAATCCCAGATCTCTCTGCCCCTGCACCCATTTTAACATTGTACCATTTAGTTTATATCGCTTCTCCTCAGCCTTCCTTCCAAAATGCATCATTTTACATTTCTCAGCATTGAAGTTAACCTGCCCTGTGTCTGTCCAATGATAGGTTAGATAGTAAGCTGTCAAGAGGACATAAAGTGTCTACAAAGAGATTTCCATAGTTTAAGTGAGTGAGCAAAAAATTGTCAGATGGAGTACAATGTGGGAAAATGTGAGCTTGTCCACTTTAGCAGGAAGAATAAAAATCAGTATATTATTGAAATGGAGAGAGACTGCAGAACTGTACGGTACAGAGGGATCTGAGTGTCCTGGTACATGAATCACAAAATGTTACCGTGTAGCTACAGCGAGTGATTAGGAAGGCAAATGGAATGTTGTTGTTTATTGCAAGGTGAATAGAATATCAAAGTAGGGAAGTGTTGTTACAGCTGTACAGGGCATAAGTTAGACGACGTCTGCAGGATTGTGGACACTTTTGGTCTCCTTACTGAAGAAATTATATAATTGCATTCGAAGTAGTTCAGAGAAGGTTCACTGGGCTGATTCCTGGGATGAAGGGGTTATCTTATGAGGAAAGGTTGAACAGGTTGGGTCTATACCCACTGGAGTTTAGAAGAATGAGAGGTGATCTTATTGAAACATCTCAGGTCCTGAGGGGGACTGGACAGGGTGGATGCTGAGAGGATGTTTCCCCTTGTCGGGGAGTCCAGAACGAGGGGACACAGTTTAAAATGAGGGCTCTCCCATTTAAGACTGAGATGAGGAGAAATGTTTTTCTCTCAGAGGGGGGTCAGTCTGTGGAATTCTCTTCCCCAGAGAGCAGTGGAGGCTGGATCATTGAATATATTCAAGGCTGAGTTCGATAGATTTTTGATCAATGAGGGAGTCAAGGGTTATGGGACACAGACAGGAAAGTGGAGTTGAGCTCACAATCAGATCAGCCATTGAATGGCAGAGCAGGCTCGAGGGGCCGAATGGCCTACTCCTGCTCCTAATTCATTTGTTCTTGTGTGTTCCATTTCACCAGACTGCCTCTATCCTCCTGAAGTCTGCTACTAGTCCCTTCCCTGTTTATTACATTGCAGATGACACAAACATTGGCAGACATTGAAGTTATGCCCTGCAAACACAAGTCCAAGTCATTAGTATATATCAAAAAGATCAGTGGTCCTAATATAAACCTCCACTGTATACCTCCCTCCAGTCTGAAACAACCATTGTCCACTCTCTCAGCCAATGTCGTATCCACTCAGCCAATGTCCCTTTCATCCCTGGAGCACCAATATTGCTAACTGGTCAATTAGGAGGCACCATTAAGTCCTCCCCATGAGGACCCTGGTCCCAGACCTCTCTGTTTCCACTCTCCCATCAACATTCCCCAGACAGGTACAGCATGGATTAGATACAGAGTAATGCTCCTTCTACACTGTCCCATCCAACAGTCCCAGGACAGGGACATCATGGGGTGGATACAGAGTGAATCTCACTCTACACTGTCCGATAGAGACAGAGAGAGAGACAGAAAAAGAGAAACAGAGAGACATAGACTGACAGGGTGACTGACAGAGAAAGAAGGATATTTAACAGGGGATATTGGAAGAGGAGGATGCAATTTAACCCCACACCTCCGTCCTGGCATTCAATGAGATCATGGCTGATCTGTGATCAAACTTACACCATATATCCCACCTTTGTCCCTTATCTCTTAATACATTTGGTTAACAAGAATCTATCAATCACAGGTTTAAAAATTAACCAATAAGCCAGCATGAAATTTCCACAAACAATGTCACGAGGGTGTGATGGCTACCACAGTGGAATAGCTAACAGAATATTTAAAATGGAGGCTATTCTTTCTGGATCATCAAAAGTGTCTGCCTGGACCCAACTTCATCTGCATTCCTCCCTCTCCCGATGTTTGTTTTCTCTCCATACCTATCTCTTATATGTTTGTGTACACAGCAGTGAAGGATTTCATCAAATTAATATATCTTACATTATCCTCTTCATCCACCTCAACAATCTCTCTCTCTCCACATTTGTCCCTCACTACAGCCCTCTCTATGCCGTCATATCTAACCCTCCCTCCCTCTGTCGCTCTCCTAGTGTCAGTGATAGCAGAGAGAGAGACAGAGAGAGAAGGAGTGAGAGGGAGTGTCAGGGAGGGAGGGAAAGACAGATCGAGGGACAGAGAGAGAGAGAAGGAGAGAGAGGCAATGACAGGGAGGAAAAGACAAATGGAGGGACAGAGTGAGAGACAGAGAGAGAAGGAGAGAGATAGAGTGACAGGGAGGGAAAGACAGATGGAGGGACAGAGAGAGAGACAGAGAGAGAGGACGAGATAGAGATGTAAGGAGAGAGAGGGATTGACAGGGAGGGAAAGACAGATGGAGGGACAGAGAGAGAGAGAGAAGGAGAGAGAGGGTGACAGAGAGGGAAAGACAGAAGGAGGGACAAAGTGAGAGACAGAGATAGAAGGAGAGAGAGGGACTGCAAGAGAGGGAAAGACAGATGGAGGGACAGAGAGAGAGACAGAGAGAGAGGACGAGATAGAGATGTAAGGAGAGAGAGGGATTGACAGGGAGGGAAAGACAGATGGAGGGACAGAGAGAGAGAGAGAAGGAGAGAGAGGGTGACAGAGAGGGAAAGACAGAAGGAGGGACAAAGTGAGAGACAGAGATAGAAGGAGAGAGAGGGACTGCAAGAGAGGGAAAGACAGATGGAGGGACAGAGAGAGAGACAGAGAGAGAGGCAGAGACAGAGAGAAGGAGAGATGGAGAGACAGAGAGGGAAAGACAGATGGACAGACAGAGATAGAAGGAGAGAGAGGGAGAGACAGAGAGGGAAAGACAGATGGAGGGACACAGTGAGAGACAGAGAGAGATGGAGTGACAGGGAGGGCAGGTCAGATGGAGGGATAGAGAGAGAGAGACAGAGAGAGAGAGGGAGTGACGGGTGTGGGAAGACAGATGGAGGGACAGAGAGAGAGAGAAGGAGAGAGAGGGAGAGACAGAGAGAAGGAGAGAGGGAGTGACAGAGAGGGAAAGACCGATGGAGGTACAGAGAGTGAGACAGAAAGAGTGGCAGAGACAGAGGGAGATGGAGAGAGAGGGAGTGTCAGAGAGGGAAAGACAGATTTGCAGACAGAGATAGAAGGAAGGAGAGGCAGCGACAGAGAGGGAAAGCCAGATGGAGGGACAAAGTGAGAGATGGAGAGAGAAGGAGAGAGATGGAGTGACAGGGAGGGAAGGTCAGATGGAGGGATAGAGAAGAGAGAGAGAAGGAGAGATAGGGAGAGAAAGAGAGAAGGAGAGAGGGAGTGACAGAGAGGGAAAGACCGATGGAGGGACAGAGAGAGAGACAGAGAGAGTGGCAGAGACAGAGAGAGAAGGCGAGAGAGGGTGTGGCAGAGAGGGGAAGACAGATGGAAGGACAGAGTGAGAGATAAAGAGAAGGAGAGAGATGGAGTGACAGGGAGGGAAGGACAGATGGAGGGATAAAGAGAGGCAGAGACAGAGAGAGAAGGAGAGAATGGGAGCGACAGAGAGGGAAAGGCAGTTGGAGAGACAGAGAGTGAGAGAGGCATCGATGGAAGGAGAGAGAGGGAGTGACAGGAAGGGAAAGACTGATGGAAAGACAGAGAGCGAGAGAGACAGAGATAGAAGGAGAGTGTGGAGAGAAAGAAAGGGAAAGACAGATGGAGGGACAGACAGAGAGAGACAGGGAGAGAGATGGAGTTACAGGGAGGGAAGGACAGATGGAGGGACAGAGAGAGAGACAGAGAGAGAGGCAGAGAGAGAAGGAGAGAGAGGGAGAGACAGAGAGGGAAAGACGGATGGAGGGACAGAGAGAGAGAGACAGAGAGAGAGACAGAGAGAGAAGGAGAGAGAGGGAGAGACAGAGAGGGAAAGGCAGATGGAGAGGCAGAGATAGAAGGAGAGAGAGGGAGAGACAGAGAAGGAAAGACAGATGGAGGGACAGAGAGAGAGACAGAGAGAGAGCGGGAGTGACAGAGATAGAAGGAGTGAGACGGAGAGACAGAGAGGGAAAGACAGATGGAGGGACAGAGAGAGAGAGACAGAGAGAGTGGCAGAGACAGAGAGAGAAGGAGAGAGAGGGAGTGTTAGGAAGGGAAAGCCAGATGGAGGGACAAAGTGAGAGACAGAGAGAGAAGGAGAGAGATGTAGTGACAGGGAGGGAAGGAAAGATGGAGGGACAGAGAGAGCGAGACAGAGATCGAAGGAGAGAGGAGGAGTGACAGAGAGGGAAAGACAGATGGAGGGACAGAGAGAAAGACAGAGAGAGGGAGAGATGGTGTGAGGGAGGCACAAATTGAGACGTGGACAGAGGTAGAGAGAGAGAGGTAGAGATCGAGCGAGAGAGAGAAAAAGAGAGAGAGGGAGAGATAGAGAGAGAGAGGGGGTGGGAAAGACAGATAGCGAGGGACAGAGGCAGTGTGAGAGAGGCAGAGTGAGAGAGGCAGATTAGAAGGTAGCAAATGTAACTCCACTATTTACAAAAGGAAAGAAAGAGAAAATGGGGAACTAAAGACCTGTTCGTCTAACATCAGTCAATAGGAAAATGGTCGAATCTATAATAAAGGATGTGATAACAGGACACTTAAAGAGAGATTGCGGGGGGGTGGGGCGGGAAAGAGAGAAATGGGGGGAGAGAGAAATGGGGGGAGAGAGAGGGGGGAGAGTGCGTGAGTGAGACGGAATAAAGGAGAGGGATACTAGGTTTGGTGGGACAATAAGCTGTGAGGAGAACACAAATAGACTACAAAGAGAGATGGTTTGGGATAGACAGCGATAAATGTCCCAGTGTTGTGGGAACATAAAATGGCCACTGAAAATGAACCTAAAATGGCTGACTGATGTGTGTGGATTTCCACAGATGAGAGGAGAGAGAGAGAGACAGACAGACAGACAGAAAGAGAGACAAAGAGGGAGACAGAGACCAAGACACAGAGCGTGATCGCAGGATATTGGGCGTAGGACAGAGGAAGAGGAGGAGGCCATTTGGCCCCTCAACCCTGTTCTGTCATTCAATGAGCTCATGGCTGATGTGTGATCTCACTCCATGTACCTATCTTTGTCCCTTAATACCTTTGGTTAACAAAAATCTATCAAACTCAGATTTAAAAATTAACAAGTGTCTCAGCATCAATTGCTGTTTGTGGAAGAGAGTTCCAAAGTGATACCACACCTGGTGTGTTGAAGTGTTTCTTCATTTCACTCCTGAAAGGTTTTTAGACTCGGTTTATATTTTTAGACTATGCCCCCATGTTCTAGACTCTGCAGCCAGTGGGAATTGTTACTCTCTGTCCACCCTATCAGTTTCCCTTATTATCTTGAAAACAATCATCAAATCACACCTGAGCCTTCAAAATTCCAGGGATACAGAGTAAATCTCCAGCTACACTGTCCCATTAAACATTCCCAAGCCAAGCACAATGTTGGGTTTGACACAGAGTAAATTTCCCTCTACACTGTCCCATCACACACTCCCAGGGCAGGAACATCATGGGGTGGATACAGAGTGAATCTCACTCTGCACTGTCCGATAGAGACAGAAAGAGAGAAACAGAGAGACATAGACTGACAGGGTGACTAAAAGAGAAAGAAGGATATTTAACAGGGGATACTGGAAGTGGAGGATGCAATTTAACCCCACAATCCTGTTCCGGCATCCAATGTGATCTTGGCTGATCTGTGATGTAACTTACACCAAATATCCTGCCTTTGTCCCTTATCTCTTAATACCTTTGGTAAACAAGAATCTATCAATCACAGATTTAAAAATTAACCAATAAGCCAGCATGAAATTTGCACAACCAATATAATTGTGTGGGTATTTCTGTGTGTTTGTGTGTGTGTCTATGTCTGTTTGGGTGTGATGGCTCCCACAGTGGAATAGCTTGCTGGATGTTTAAAATGGAGACTGTTCCTTCTGGATCATCAACATTATCGGCCTGGGCCCCAACATTGTCTGCATTTCCCACTCTCCCGATGTTTTTTTCTCTCCATATCTATCTCTTATATGTGTGTGTACACAGCAGTGAATGATTACATCAAATTAATATATCTTACATTATCCTTTTCATCCACCTCAACAATCTCTCTCTCTCCAACTTTGTCCCTCTCTACAGCACTCTCTCTGCCTTCATATCTAACCCTCTCTCCCTCTGTCTCTCTCCTCGTGTCAGAGATAGCAGGAGGGAGAGACAGAGAGAGAATGTTGAAGGAACTGTACTCTGTTCCTAAGCTGTGCTGAACCTGCTCTGGGAGTGTTTGATGGGCTACATTAATGGGCCGTGTACAGTCCTGTATCAGGCTGTGAAGAAACACAGCTTGTTCAGTGTACAACGGGTCAAAGGGAACGATTCACTCCTGTCTGCTACTGGGAAGAGAGACTGACCTTAACATTAAGGCAGCGTTTGACCGAGTGTGACATCGAGGAGCCCGAGTAAAACTGAAGTCAGTGGGAATCGGGGGAAATCTCTCCACTGGTTGGACACATACCGAGCACAAAGGAAGATGGTTTTGGTTGCTGGAAGTCAATCATCTCAGTCCCAGGCCTTCATTGCAGGAGTTTATCAGGGTAGTGTCCTCAGCCCAACCATCTTCAGCTGAGATCCCAGCAGAAAGTGCTTTAAATACTGAGCAGGTCAGGCAGCATCTGTGGAGAGAGAAACAGAGTTAGTGATTCAGCTCGATGCTTTCCAGATTTCCAGCATCCACAGTATTTTGCCTCAGATAATGAAGCAATCCATAGCCACATGCACCAAGACCCAGACAACATTCAGGTTTGGGCCGACCAGTGACAAGTAACATTCACGTCACACAAGTGCCAGGCAATGACCATCTGCAACAAGAGAGAATCCAACCACCTCCCCTTGGCATTCAAAGCATTATCCCATCACTGAATCACCCAGCATCAACATCCTGGGGAAATATTGACATCAAACTTAACAGAACGAAACACATCAATAGTTTCTTCACCCAGTGGCTGGTGGGTGTCTGGAACTCACTGCCTGAAAGGATTAGTATAAAATGGGTGGTTGATGGCCGGCACAGACTGGGCGGGCCGAAGGGCCTGTATAAGTGCTGTATCTCTCTATAACTCTAAAGGATGGTAGAGGCAGAAACCCTCATCACATTTAAAACAATCTCTTGGATATTCACTTCTCCATGTTTAAAATGGGTAAGGAATAACTCTCCTCGTCTGCACTGCCCCATCAAACAATCTCAGAGAAGGTACAGCACGGGTTAGATACAGAGTAAAGCTCCGTTTAAACTGTCCCTGGAGTGTCGGATTAACCCGGGTCACTCACTGAGCCCGGCTCAGCCTCAAGACTCACCTGCCTCAGTCACAGAGACGCTCCTGTATCACTTGCCTTAATGTAAGTGGATGCCGGGTTTGGGAGCAGGACAGGCACACGGGATTAGGACGACTGCTCATGTGGAGGATAAGCATCAGTAATCCCTCAGAGAATCAGAACAGACCAGCGAGTCTCAGAAAAGGAAACTTGTGTTGAATTTGTGAGTCTTGCATTGTGGAATGCTTTAGTATTTGGTGAGAATGTTGAGCCAGTGACATTTTGCCCCAGTGGGATGAATAGACACTATATGACTTGATTACAACAGTAAGGTACCGTGTGTACTGTAAATATGGACTGAAATAACAATGTAACTGATCAATTTTCAGCTGAATACTATAACTACAGTTATACCTGTTATCCTGTTATATATGTGCTGCTATACCTGCTATATGTGAGAATGTACATACGACACAATGGGATGAAGTCAAAGTGGCCACTGTTTATATTTTTAGACTATGCCCCAAGTTCCTGACTCTGCAGCCAAAGGGAATATTTACTCTCAGTCCACCCTATCAGTTTCCCTTATTATTTTGTAAACCTTCATCAAATCACCCAATAACCTTCCAGGAGAAAAATCTTTTCCTCAAATCCCCTCTAAACCTCCTGCCCCTTGCCTTCAATCTATGCCCCCTGGTTATTGACCCCTCCGCTAAGTGAAAATGTTTCTTCCTATCTAACCTATCAATGCCCCTCATAATTTTGTACACCTCAATCAGGTCCCCCCTCAGCCTTCTCTGCTCTGAGGTAAACAACTCCAGCCTTTTCAGTCTCTCTTCATAGCTGAAATGCTCCAGCCCAGGCAACATCCTGGTCAATCTCCTCTGCATCCTCTCCAGTGCAATCACATCCTTCCTATAGTGTGGTGCCCAGAACTGTACACAGTACTCCAGCTGTGGCCTAACCAGTGTTTTATATAGCTCCATCATAACCTCCCTGTTCTTATATTCTATGCCTCAACTAATAAAGGCAAGTATCCCATATACCTTCCTAACCACCTTGTCTACCTGCGCTGCAGCCTTCAGTGATCTATGGACAAGTACACCAAGATCCCTCTGACACTCGGTACTTCCTATGATCCTACCATTCATTGGATATTCCCTAGCCTTGTTAGTCCTTCCAAAATTCTATGTAACCTAACCTATGTATAATCTTTAATCTTGCAGTGCATGTGTAATGTTTAATTTCTGAAAGCCAGACAGAGTAAAGCTTAACGTACTCCAAAAAACTCCAGACTTTTGGCATTTATTACCTTATCGGGTCAAATCTGCCGTTAAGTTGGACTAGACTTGTGAATAATTCTTTTGAAGTTGTTTTTGCGACAGTACTAGTGTAAATCGATTTGCAGCATCCCATCATATAATATACACTTCTGTCTATATTGTCTGAATACAGACATAAAATATCCACAAATTTTGCTATTTATTCCGGGGCAGACAGGTGAAGCGTTTATTTTGTCTGTGATTTAACTCAACCCCCAATGATAACCAACATGGTGGGAGAGAGTGATAGACAGAGAGAGAGGAACAGAGGTAGAGTAACAGAGAGATAGGGAGAGATAGAAATGGAGAGAGAACAGAGAGACAGTGAGGGATAGAGACAGAAGCAGAGAGATAGAAAGTGCCAGGAGACCATGAGACACTTTAGAAGCAGGGGGACGGGGAGACAGGCTGTGTGGAGACCCTGGGATAACCTGATAGATAGACAGGGTAGATGCAGGTAAGATGTTTCTCCTGGTTGAGGAGTCTAGAACCAGGGGACACAATTTCAAAATAAGGGGGAAGCCACTTGGGACAGAGATGAGGAGAAATGTCATTACTCAGAGGGTTGTGAATCTTAGGAATTCTCTATCCCAGAGAGCTGTGGAAGCTCAGTCATTGAGTTTGTTTAAAGCAGAGATTGACAGATTGCTGAATACCAATGACATAAAGGGATATGAGGATAGTCTGGGAAAAACACATTGAAGTGGATGATCAGCCATGATAGTATTGAATGGCGGAGCAGGCTCGATGGGCTGAATGGCCTACTCCTGTTCATATATTCCAAAGCTGCCGAAATAGTTTCTCCCAAACTACCCCATCAGTTCCCCTTAATATCTCAACAACTTTGATAAAATCACCTTGATCTTCCTAAATTCCAGGGAATTATTCCCAGTTTGTGTAATATCACCTTGTAATTTAACCCTTGGAGTCCAGTTATCATTCTTGTAAATCTACACTGCACTCAAATGGACATGGACCCCTCAAGTCTCTTTGAACCTCCAGTGTTTCTATCTTTTCACCATTTATAAAGTACTCTGTTCTGGTCTTTTTTACTGACATGGAAATCTATCTACCACAGTTTTGCCCATTCACTTCAGATATCTCTTTGCATTGTTCTGCTTCCAGCTACACTGCTTACAATGCTGCCTATTTTTGTGTCATTGGTAAACTTGGGTATGTTGCATTCTACCACATCATCTTAAATCGTTAATAAATACAGAAAAACTGAGACACACACGGGCTTTGCACTAGTAGACAGGAGTGAATCATTCCATCCCAGAGGTTTTTTAATTCCAGATTTATGTTTATTTTTAGAAAATACAAAATTCAAATTCACAACAGCCCAGTGTGGGATTTGAACTCCAACTTTTTCAATCATCAGTTCAGGCCTTCAAATTAAAACCCATAAAAAGAGATTCATTTTCCTCCTGCTGTTGTGTGACTGACTGAGGTTTTGTATATTGTTCCCTTCTCCTCTTCTTCCATGTGTTTGAAGTCTTTGAAGTTTGTCAGAGATTGGTAAACTACTTCATGTGGTGTTCTGTAAATACCTTCAATTCTGTGTATCTGGAAGGGACACAATTCAAATTCTCACCTTATTGCATCAACTAAAACCTGCAGGTCCATTCAAACAACTCTATTTCCTGTCTCTGCAAAGATAGCTCACACTTCCACAATGCAGGAATGTCTGAATGGAAACAGCTTTTGACACATTTCCCAACACGTTTACTAACACTTTTCAGGATGAAGCTAAATTCAACTCTCAGATTCCAAGCCCCAAATTGATCTTTTGGGTAGAACAGGGAACATTGATGAAATCCCGATCTCTCTGTCCTGTCACCATTCTAACATTGTACCATTTAGTTTATATCACTCCGTCTTCCTTCCAAAATGCATCACTTCACATTTCTCAGCATTGAAGTTAACCTGCCCTGTGTCTGTCCAATGATAGGTTGGATAGTAAGCTGTCAAGAGGACATAAAGTGTCTACAAAGAGATTTCCAGAGGTGAAGTGAGTGAGCAAAAAATTGTCAGATGGAGTACAATGTGGGAAAATGTGAGCTTGTCCACTTTAGCAGGAAGAATAAAAATCAGTATATTATTGAAATGGAGAGAGACTGCAGAACTGTCCGGTACAGAGGGATCTGGGTGTCCTGGTACATGAATCACAAAATGTTACCGTGTAGCTACAGCGAGTGATTAGGAAGGCAAATGGAATGTTGTTGTTTATTGCAAGGTGAATAGAATATCAAAGTAGGGAAGTGTTGTTACAGCTGTACAGGGCATAAGTTAGACGACGTCTGCAGGATTGTGGACACTTTTGGTCTCCTTACTGAAGAAATTCTATAATTGCATTCGAAGTAGTTCAGAGAAGGTTCACTGGGCTGATTCCTGGGATGAAGGGGTTATCTTTTGAGGAAAGGTTGAACAGGTTGGGTCTATACCCACTGGAGTTTAGAAGAATGAGAGGTGATCTGAGTGAAACATCTCAGGTCCCGAGGGGACTGGACAGGGTGGATGCTGAGAGGATGTTTCCCCTTGTTGGGGAGACTAGAACTAGGGGACACAGTTTAAAAATTAGGGACGTTCCATTTAAAACTGAGATGAGGAGAAATGTGTTTCTCTCAGAGGGGGGTCAGTCTGTGGAATTCTCTTCCCCAGAGACCAGTGGAGGCTGGATCATAGAATATATTCAAGGCTGAGTTAGATAGATTTTTGATCAATTAGTGAGTCAAGGGTTATGGGACACAGACAGGAAAGTGGAGTTGAGTTCACAATCAGATCAGCCATTGAATGGCAGAGCAGGCTCGAGGGGCCGAATGGCCTACTCCTGCTCCTTATTCATTTGTTCTTGTGTGTTCCATTTCACCAGACTGCCTCTATCCTCCTGAAGTCTGCTACTAGTCCCTTCCCTTTTATTGCATTGCAGATGACACAAACATTGGCAAACATTGAAGTTATGCCCTGTAAACACAAGTCCAAGTCATTAGTATATATCAAAAAGATCAGTGATCCTAGTATAAACCTCCACTGTATACCTCCCTCCAGTCTGAAACAACCATTGTCCACTCTCTCAGCCAATGTCGTATCCACTCAGCCAATGTCCCTTTCATCCCTGGAGCACCAATATTGCTAACTGGTCAATTAGGAGGCACCATTAAGTCCTCCCCATGAGGACCCTGGTCCCAGACCTCTCTGTTTCCACTCTCCCATCAACATTCCCCAGACAGGTACAGCATGGATTAGATACAGAGTATTGCTCCTTCTACACTGTCCCGTCCAACAGTCCCAGGACAGGAACATCATGGGGTGGATACAGAGTGAATCTCACTCTACACTGTCCGATAGAGACAAAGAGAGAGACAGAAAGAGAGAAATAGAGAGACAGAGACTGACAGGGTGACTGACAGAGAAAGAAGGATATTTAACAGGGGATATTGGAAGAGGAGGATGCAATTCACAACTCTGTTCCTGCATTCAGTGAGATCAGGGCTGATCTGTGATCTAACTAGCACCATATATCCTGCCTTTGCCCCTTATCTCTTAATACATTTGGTTAACAAGAATCTATCAATCACAGGTTTAAAAATTAACCAATAAGCCAGCATGAAATTTCCACAAACAATATCATGAGGGTGTGATGGTTCCCACAGTGGAATAGCTGGCTGAATATTTAAAATGGAGGCTATTCTTTCTGGATCATCAAAAGTGTCCGCCTGGGCCCCAACTTCATCAGCATTCCTCCCTCTCCCGATGTTCGTTTTCTCTCCATACCTATCTCAAATATGTTTGTGTACACAGCAGTGAAGGATTTCATCAAATTAATATATCTTACATTATCCTCTTCATCCAACTCAACAATCTCTTTCTCTCCACGTTTGTCCCTCACTGCAGCCCACTCTATGCCGTCATATCGAACCCTCCCTCCCTCTGTCGTTCTCCTATTGTCAGTGATAGCAGAGAGAGAGACAGAGAGAGAAGGAGTGAGAGGGAGGGAAAGACAGATGGAGGTACAGAGTGTGAGACAAAGAGAGAGGGAGCGAGATCGAGTGACAGGGAGGGAAAGACAGATGGAGGGACAGAGAGAGAGACAGAGAGAGAAGGAGCGAGATAGAGTGACAGGGAGGGAAAGACAGATGGAGGGACAGAGAGAGAGGCAGAGACAGTGAGAGAAGAAGAGAGACAGAGAGCCAGAGAGAGAAAGACAGATGGAGGGACAGAGAGAGTGAGGCAGAGATGTAAGGAAAGAGAGGGATTGACAGGGAGGGAAAGACAGATGGAGGGACAGAGAGAGAGAGAAGGAGAGAGAGGGTGACAGAGAGGGAAAGACAGATGGAGGGACAAAGAGAGAGACAGAGATAGAAGGAGAGAGACAGGGAGTGCAAGTGAGGGAAAGACAAATGGAGAGACAGAGACAGAGAGAGAGGCAGAGACAGAGAGTAGGAGAGAGAGGGAGAGACAGAGAGGGAAAGACAGATGGACAGACAGAGATAGAAGGAGAGAGAGGGAGAGACAGAGAGGGAAAGACAGATGGAGGGACAAAGTGAGAGACAGAGAGAGAAGGAGAGAGATGGAGTGACAGGGAGGGAAGGTCAGATGGAGGGATAGAGAGAGAGAGACGGAGAGAGAGGGAGTGACAGAGGGGAAGACAGATGGAGGGACAGAGAGAGAGAGAAGGAGACAGAGGGAGAGACAGAGAGAAGGAGAGAGGGAGAGACAGAGAGGGATAGACCGATGGAGGGGCAGAGAGAGAGGCAGAGACAGAGAGAAGTAGAGAGAGGGAGAGACAGAGAGGGAAAGACAGATGGACAGACAGAGATAGAAGGAGAGACAGAGAGGGAAAGACCGATGGAGGGGCAGAGAGAGAGACAGAGAGAGAGGCAGAGACAGAGAGAAGTAGAGAGAGGGAGAGCCAGAGAGGGAAAGACAGATGGAGGAACACAGTGAGAGACAGAGATAGAAGGAGTGAGAGGGAGACAGAGAGGGAAAGATAGATGGAGGGACAAAGTGAGAGACGGAGAGAGAAGGAGAGAGATGGAGTGACAGGGAGGGAAGGTCAGATGGAGGGATCGAGAGAGAGACGGAGAGAGAGGGAGTGATGGGGGGTGGAAGACAGATGGAGGGACAGAGAGAGAGAGAGAAGGAGAGAGATGGAGTGACAGGGAGGGAAGGACAGATGGAGGGATAGAGAGAGGCAGAGACTGAGAGAGAAGGAGAGAGGCAGAGACAGTGATAGAAGAAGAGAGACGGAGAGACAGAGAGGGAAAGACAGATGGAGAGACAGAGAGAAAGACAGAGATAGAAGGAGAGTGAGGGAGTGTCATGGAGAGAAAGACAGATGGAGGGACAGAGAGAGAGACAGAGAGAGAAGGAGTGACAGGGAGGGAAGGACAGATGGATGGATAGAGAGAGAGAGAGACAGAGAAAGACGGAGAGAGTGGGCGTGACAGAGAGGGAAAGGCAGATGGAGGGAAAGAGAGAGAGACAGAGAGAGAGGCAGAGAGAGAGGCAGAGAGAGATGCAGAGACAGAGATGGAAGGAGAGAGAGGGATTGTCAGGGGGTTGGGAAGGCAGATGAAGAGACAGAGAGTGAGAGACAGAGATAGAAGGAGAGAGAGGGAGCGACAGGAAGGGAAAGACAGATGGAGAGATGGAGATAAAGACAAAGAGAGAAGGAGAGAGATGGAGTGACAGGGAGGGAAGGATAGATGGAGGGATAGAGCGACAGAGAGAGAGAGATAGAAGGAGAGAGAGGGAGTGACAGAGGGAGGGAAAAACAGATGGAGGGACAGAGTGAGAGACAGAGAGATGTGGAGTGACAGGGAGGGACGGACAGATGGAGGGATAGAGAGAGAAGCAGAGATAGGAGGAGAGAGAGGGAGTGATGGGTGGGGAGACTGATGGAGAGACAGAGAGAGAGAGAGAGAGAGAGACAGAGAGAGAAGGAGAGAGTGAGAGCAACAGAGATGGAAAGGCAGATGGAGAGACAGAGAGAGGCAGAGATGGGAGAAGAGAGAGGGAGTGACAGAGAGGTTTCATAAAAATCTATCAAACTCAGATTTAAAAATTAACAAGTGTCTCAGCATCAATTGCTGTTTGTGGAAGAGAGTTCCAAACTGATACCACACCTGGTGTGTTGAAGTGTTTCTTCATTTCACTCCTGAAAGGTTTTTAGACTCGGTTTATATTTTTAGACTATGCCCCCATGTTCTAGACTCTGCAGCCAGTGGGAATTGTTACTCTCTGTCTACCCCATCAGTTTCCCTTATTATCTTGAAAACAATCATCAAATCACACCTGAGCCTTCAAAATTCCAGGGATACAGAGTAAATCTCCAGCTACACTGTCCCATTAAACATTCCCAAGCCAAGCACAAGGTTGGGTTTGACACAGAGTAAATGTCCCTCGACACTGTCCCATCACACACTCCCAGGGCAGGAACATCATGGGGTGGATACAGAGTGAATCTCACTCTGCACTGTCCGATAGAGACAGAGAGAGACAGAAAGAGAAAAACAGAGAGACATGGACTGACAGGGTGACTGACAGAGAAAGAAGGATACTTCACAGGGGATACTGGAAGAGGAGGATGCAATTTAACCCCACAATCCTGTTCCGGCATCCAATGAGATCTTGGCTGATCTGTGATGTAAATTACACCATATATCCTGCCTTTGCCCCTTATCTCTTAATACCTTTGGTTAACAAGAATCTATCAAACACAGCTTTAAAAATTAACCAATAAGCCAGCATGAAATTTGCACAACAAATATCATGAGGGTGTGATGGCTCCCACAGTCGAATAGCTTGCTGGATGATTAAAATGGAGGCTGTTCCTTCTGGATCATCAAATGTATCTGCCTGTGCCCCAACTTCCCTCTCTGCTGATGTGTTTTTCTGCCATATCTAGCTCTTTCTGTTTGTGTACACAGCAGTGAAGGATTACATCAAATTGATATATCTTACATTATCCTTTTCATCCACCTCAACAATCTCTCTCTCTCCAACTTTGTCCCTCTCTACAGCCCTCTCTCTGCCTTCATATCTAACCCTCTCTCCCTCTGTCTCTCTCCTAGTGTCAGAGATAGCAGGAGGGAGAGACAGAGAGAGAATGTTGAAGGAACTGTACTCTGTTCCTAAGCTGTGCTGAACCTGCTCTGGGAGTGTTTGATGGGCTACATTAATCGGCCGTGTACAGTCCTGTATCAGGCTGTGAAGAAACACAGCTTGTTCAGTGTACAAAGGGTCAAAGGGAACGATTCACTCCTGTCTGCTACTGGGAAGAGAGACTGACCTTAACATCAAGGCAGCGTTTGACCGAGTGTGACATCGAGGAGCCCGAGTAAAACTGAAGTCAGTGGGAATCCGCTGGTTGGACTCATACCGAGCACAAAGGAAGATGGTTGTGGTTGTTGGAGGTCAATCATCTCAGTCCCAGGACATCACTGCAGGAGTTCATCAGGGTAGTGTCCGAGGCTCAACCATCTTCAGCTGAGATCCCAGGAGAAAATACTGGAAATACTGAGCAGGTCAAGCAGCATCTGTGGAGAGAGAAACAGAGTTAGTGATTCAGCTCGATGCTTTCCAGATTTCCAGCATCCACAGTATTTTGCCTCAGATAATGAAGCAATCCAGAGCCACATGCACCAAGACCCAGACAACGTTCAGGTTTGGGCCGACCAGTGACAAGTAACATTCACGTCACACAAGTGCCAGGCAATGACCATCTGCAACAAGAGAGAATCCAACCACCTCCCCTTGGCATTCAAAGCATTATCCCATCACTGAATCCCCCAGCATCAACATCCTGGGGAAACATTGACATCAAACTTAACAGAACGAAACACATCAATAGTTTCTTCACCCAGTGGCTGGTGGGTGTCTGGAACTCACTGCCTGAAAGGATTAGTATTAAATGGGTGGTTGATGGCCGGCACAGACTGGGCGGGCCGAAGGGCCTGTATAAGTGCTGTATCTCTCGATGACTCGAAAGGATGGCAGAGGCAGAAACCCTCATCACACTTAAAACAATCTCTCGGATATTCACTTCTCTATATTTATAGCCACTCCAGGCGCTGCTTCACAAACCACTGACCACCTCCAGGCGCGTATCCATTGTCTCTCGAGATAAGGAGGCCCAAAAGAAATTTAAAATGGGTAAGGACTGGCAGAGAGGGAAAGACAGGTGGAGGAACAGAGATCGAGACAGAGATAGAAGGAGAGAGAGGGAGTGACCGAGAGGGAAAGACAGATGGAGGGACAGAGAGAGAGACAGAGAGAGAGGCAGAGACAGAAAGGGAAAGACAGATGGAGGGACAGAGAGAGAAGGAGAGAGAGGGAGAGACAGAGAGAGAGGCAGAGACAGGGAGAGAAGGAGAGAGCGGGAGAGACAGAAAGGGAAAGACAGATGGAGAGACAGAGAGAGAGAGACACACAGATAGAAGGAGAGAGAGGGAGAGACAGAGAGAGAGGCAGAGACAGAGAGAGAAGGAGAGAGAGGGAGAGACAAAAAGGGAAAGATAGATGGAGGGACAGAGAGAGAAGGAGAGAGAGGGAGAGACAGCGAGAGAGGCAGAGACAGAGAGAGAAGGAGAGAGAGGGAGAGACAGAAAGGGAAAGACAGATGGAGAGACAGAGAGAGAGACACACACGGATAGAAGGAGAGAGGGGGAGAGACAGAGAGAATGGCAGAGACAGAGATAGAAGGAGAGAGAGGGAGTGTCATGAGGAGTGGGAGAGGGAGATAGAGGGGGAGAGACAGATAGAGGGAGAGACAGACAGATAGAGGGAGAGACAGACAGATAGAGGGGGAGAGTGAGATAGAGGGGGAGAGTGAGATAGAGGGGGAGAGGGAGATAGAGGGGCAGAGGGAGATGGAGGGGGAGAGGGAGAGAGAGGGGCAGAGGCAGATAGAGGGGCAGAGGGAGATAGAGGGGCAGAGGGAGATGGAGGGTGGAGAGGGAGAGAGAGGGGGGAGTGGGAGAGAGGGGGGGAGTGGGAGAGAGAGCGGGAGAGGGAGAGAGTGAGATAGAGGGCGAGAGACACATCAATGGGGAGAGTGAGATAGTGGGGGAAGGATGGGATAGAGTGGGGAGAGGGAGTTAGAGTGGGGAGAGGGAGATAGAGGGGGAGAGGGAGAGAGAGCGGGAGAGGGAGAGAGAGCGGGAGAGGGAGAGAGGGTGATAGAGGGGGTGTGTGAGATAGAGGGGGTGTGTGAGATAGAGGGGGTGTGTGAGATAGAGGGGGTGTGTGTGATAGAGGGGGTGTGTGTGATAGAGGGGGTGTGTGAGATAGAGGGGGAGAGGGAGGGAGAGGGAGGTAGAGGGGCAGAGGGAGATAGAGGGGGAGAGGGAGATCGAGGGGGAGAGGGAGATAGAGGGAGAGAGCGAGATAGAGGGAGAGAGTGAGATAGAGGGGGAGAGTGAGATAGAGGGGAAGTGTGAGATCGAGGGGATGTGTGAAATAGAGTGGGAGAGGGAGATAGAGGGGGAGATGGAGATAGAGGGTGGAGAGGGAGATAGAGTGGGTGAGGGAGAGAGAGTGGGAGAGGGAGATAGAGGGGATTGGGAGATAGCAGGGGAGAGGGAGATACAGGGTGGCGAGGGAGATAGAGGGGGATTGGGAGATAGAGGGGGGTGAGGGAGATAGAGGGGGGTGAGGGAGATAGAGGGGAAGAGGGAGATAGAGGGGGAGAGGGGGATAGAGGGGGAGAGGGGGAGAGGGAGATGGAGGGGGAGAGGGAGATAGAGGGGGTTGAGGGAGATAGAGGGGGTTGAGGGAGAGAGAGCAGGATTGGGAGATAGAGGGGGATTGGGAGATAGAGGGGAGAGGGAGATAGAGGGGGAGAGGGAGATAGAGGGTGGAGACGGAGATAGAGGGTGGAGACGGAGATAGAGGGGGAGAGATGGATGGGGTAGAGGGTGGTGAACCTGTGGAATTCTCTACCGCAGAAGGCAGTGGAGGCCAAGTCATTAAATATATTCATGGAGGAGAGAGATATATTTCTAAATGTCAAAGGGATCAAGGGGTATGGGGAGAAAGTGGGAACAGGGTACTGAATTAGACCATCGGTCATGATCTTTATTGAATGACGGAGCAGGCCCAAAGGGCCGAATGGCCTGTTCCTGCTCCTATTTTCTATGTTTCTATGAGAGAGGCGGATTGAGAGAGGGAGAGAGAAGAAGAAACAGAGAGAGAAGGAGAGATAGAGATGGAGCGAGGTGACCCTGATATTCTCTCTCTCACACACACACACATCCAGACACACACAGACACATACATAAAGGGACAGACAGAGACACACACACACACACACAGAAACACACACACACACAGAGACACACACACAGAGACACACACACACACAGACACACACACACACACACACACACACACACACACACACACACACACACACACACACACACACACACACACACACACACACACAGACAGATTTTACAATCCACACTGATGTCAGTAAAAATGACCAACAGAACCTCAGTAACAATCCCCAGTGTCTGCCCAGTCCTGAGAGAGACAGAGAGAGAGATAGGGCAGTGACAGAGAAAGACAGTGAAAGAGGGAGGACAAAACAGCTTGTGGGAGAAACTTTACATTTATTTGTGATCCACAGATTTTATTAAAAGTTGAAAGGGATTGGACACTGGAAAAGCTGTCAACACACAACAACAACACTGAGAGACTTTAGATGTGAGGGAAGGGGAGACACACTTTAAAATCCACACTGATGTCAGTAAAAATCCCCAAACACAACCTCAGAAACAATCCCCATTATCTGCCCAGTCCTGTTTTGTGGGTTTCTTCTTTGGCCTCCTTATCTCGAGAGACAATGGGTAAGTGCCTGGAGGTGGATCAGTGGTGTGTGGAGCAACGCCTGGAGTGGCTATAAAGGCCAATTCTAGAGTGACAAGCTCTTCTTCCACAGGTGCTGCAGAGAAATGTGATTGTCGGGGCTGTTACACAGTTGGCTCTTCCCTTGCGCCTCTGTCTTTTTTGTGGGTTTAGTGTGAGGGTTTGAGGGGGGAGGTTTGGATCAGTGTTTGATATTTTGAAACTGCAGGGAAAGAATTAAAGGTTTAAAATGAACTAAGAGATGTCTGAAAGCATTGCTGTGCTGGGATTAACATATCAATGGACTGTAAAAGTCAGAAAGGTCCTGTCCTGGGATTAACATATCAATGGACTGTAAAAATCAGAAAGGTCCTGTCCTGGGATTAACATATCAATGGACAGGCCCCCTCCCCCGCCCCCGAGGCAGGAGATTGAGAGACAGCCCAACATGTCAAACGCTCAAGGGGTGGAGTTTGCAAACAGCTCACTCAGGATATAAACTGGGTTTGAAGATCTCAGTTCCAATCACAAAACCCACCTTTCACTCTCTGTCTGCAGAGAGTGGACACATTCCCCAGTCTGATTCAGTGTGTGTGTCTGTGTATCTGTGTTTGTGCTCTCTCTGTCTCAATCTGCTTTATAACTGTGATTTGATTGTATTTGAATATTGCTGATTGTCTGTGTAACTGAGAGAGGAAACTCTGGGCTCTTGCTGTGCAATTTTGTTTAAAAATGTCCTCGCTTTGTATTTTAATCCAATTTTCTTCTTTTTTCCCCTGAGGAATTTTCATTCTGAAAACTGCACGGTGAAGGTGAAAAGAGGGAAAGTTTGGGACGAGGAATCCTTGGACAGGAGCTTCCTCCAGAGGGGACGGACTGAGGCCTTGTCCACAGGCTGCACCCAAAGGGCCCACGTGAGTTGTGTCTGTTTATTAGCCTGAGGTTTAATTTCCTCTCTGGGGCCCTGGGTTAACCATTTCATGTTGGATTGGGGCTCCTGGTGTTTTATACAGATTGAAAGCCTGGGGTTAAAGGAGCAGCCCCAGGAGGGAGTCCCATTTGCCCCTTGCTCCTTCCAGCCCTGTCTGTGAGGTTTGCTGGTGTTTTGGTCAATGCTATGAAGCTAACAGTTAAATAAGATGCACAGTGCCCATTTTAATTCATTTTACTGTCGGTCTGAGCTTTCTCTCTGTCTCCACCTTCTTTCCCTGTGTCTCGATCTCCCCCCATGCTTTCTCTTCTCTGTCTCGGTTTCACACTCACCTTCTCCAATTAAACCTTTAATAAATTTAACTAAAAACATGCCACACACAGCAATGTGATTTGTCGTTATTTGAAATGGTGAGACAAAATCAGCAGCTTGTTCCCAGTTTAAAGAGGGATTTGCTCTTTCTGGGGACTGAAATCTGGCTATTATCACATTGCTGCTTGTGGGATCTTGCTGTGCTTATAGCGCCCTCCAGCATTTTGTCCATGACAACAGTTTAAAATTCAGCTTCCTGAGGGTCTGAATGTGGATTTCTCTGTGTTTTTACAAGAATTTTATAATAATTACAAGAGCTGAACGTGAAGCTGGATAAAGACTTGTTCGAAGTTTAAAGATGGAGTTTAGCATTTTCTGAGGACTGTGATGGGATATCTGGCTATGATCACATTGTGGGATCCTGCTGTGCATACATTCTCTGCATCAATTCCTTCATCCAACACTGAGGCAGAAACAGATGGAGAGAAAAAGAGGGAGAGTGAGAACAGCTGGAGGGGGCAGGTTAAACAGAGAGAGAGAGAGAGGGAGAAACAGGCAGAGTGTGTGTGAGGGAGCGAATGCAGAGAAAGATCGAGAAAGACAGAGAGAGAGAGAGAGAGAAATCCACACTCAAAAGCTTGGTACACTGAATATTGAAGTGTCACCATTGCTGGGATCTTTCTGTGCACTAAAAACAGATTATCTGCATATTTGCATTATCTGAAGGCTTGGAATTAAAGTCCTGAGCTTGAAGCTGGTATAATTCCCGAGTAATGATGGTGTTTTGGGCAGTGCTGTGAATTTGAGGGTGAAATGAAATTGTGGGATCTTGCTGTGCACAAATGGCATGCAGTGTTTCCAACATTGCAACAGTGACGAACACTTTAACAATCAATTCACTGAGTGTCAAATGTTCCCGATTCATTTCAGTTCATTTGACTGAAGTTCTGAGTTTCGATTTCTCTCTCTGTCTCTCTCTTTAAACCTTTAATAGTTAAAAACACACACAGCTGTGTGATTTGTTGTTGTTTTCAATGGTGAGACAGAAATATTTCACAGCTATTTTCAGTCAACATTACATATGAGATAGAGGGACGAGAACAGATATGGACAAAGAGAAAGAGAGACAGGGGACGAATGTGACAGGAACAGAGAGAGATACAGAGACAGGGGAGAGAGAGATACAGAGACAGACAGACAGACACACACACACACAGAGGTGGAGGTTGCTGTCACAATCCTTTTATCCTCTGGTTTATTAACTGTGATTTGTTTGTATTTGGGTGTTGCTGAGAGAGTGTCTGTGTAACCGAGGGCAATTCCTGGGCTCTTGCTGTGCTATTTTGTTTAACAATGCCTTTTCATCAATTTTCTCTCCCCCCCCTCTTGCCTCAGGAAATTTCTTTCTGAAAACTGCACGGTGAAGGTGAAAAGAGGGAAAGTTTGGGACGAGGAATCCTTGGACAGGAGCTTCCTCCAGAGGGGACGGACTGAGGCCTTGTCCACAGGCTGCACCCAAAGGGCCCACGTGAGTTGTGTCTGTTTATTAGCCTGAGGTTTAATTTCCTCTCTGGGGCCCTGGGTTAACCATTTCATGTTGGATTGGGGCTCCTGGTGTTTTATACAGATTGAAAGCCTGGGGTTAAAGGAGCAGCCCCAGGAGGGAGTCCCATTTGCCCCTTGCTCCTTCCAGCCCTGTCTGTGAGGTTTGCTGGTGTTTTGGTCAATGCTATGAAGCTAACAGTTAAATAAGATGCACAGTGCCCATTTTAATTCATTTTACTGTAGGTCTGAGCTTTCTCTCTGTCTCCACCTTCTTTCCCTGTGTCTCTATCTCCCCCCATGCTTTCTCTTCTCTGTCTCGGTTTCACACTCACCTTCTCCAATTAAACCTTTAATAAATTTAACTAAAAACATGCCACACACAGCAATGTGATTTGTCGTTATTTGAAATGGTGAGACAAAATCAGCAGCTTGTTCCCAGTTTAAAGAGGGAGTTTTGCCCTTTCTGGGGACTGAAATCTAGCTTTTATCACATTGCAGCTTGTGGGATCTTGCTGTGCATCTCGTGCCCAGCAACATTTCCTGCACAACAATGAGGACACTTTAAAATTCAGCTTCCTGAGGGTCTGAGTGTGGATTTCTCTGTGTTTTGTCTCCATCTTCCTCTGCTTTTCTCTCCCCCGCACTTTCTCTATTTTAACCATTAATCAATAGGTGCCACAATGTATGCACAGCAAGATCCCACAGGCAGCAATATGATGATATACAGATAATGTGTTTTCAGTGATGTAAGTTTCGGGATCGCAGAGGGAGGGACTTTCCTGCAGTGGCTAAGTGGTCAGTACCGCAGCCTCACAGCTCCAGCAACCCAGGTTGGGTTCTGGGTACTGCCTGTGTGGAGTTTGCAAGTTCTCCGTGTGGGTTTCCTCCGGGTGCTCTGGTTTCCTGCCACATGCCAAAGACTTGCGGGTCGATAGGTAAATTGGCCATTATAAAAATTGCCCCTCGTGTAGGTAGGTGGTGGGAGAATTGAGGGAAGGTGGGGATGTGAGAGAGGGAAAAATGGCATTAATGTAGGATTAGCATAAATGGGTGGCTGATGGTCAGTGTTGGGCCGAAGGTACTGTTTTAGTGCTGTATCTCTCTATGAATCGAATGTGATGTGTGGTTATTTTAAACGGTGACAGAAACATTTCAGCGGACGTTTCAATCTAGATTAAATCGCAGATCGAGAGAAAAAGAAACAGATGTGGATGGGGTGCAGGGGGGAGGGAGCAGGAGAAAGACAGGGGGAGGGGTGTTTGAGATTTTCAAACTGCAGGAATGTCCCTCCCTCTGATTTCTCGAAACTTACATCACTGAAAACAGATTATCTGCATATTAGCATATTGTTGCCTTTGGGATCTTGCTGTGCACAGATTGCCTACAGGTTTCCTGCATTGCAACAGTGAGGACCACTTTAAAAATTAGTTCATTGATTCTCAACTGCTCCTGAGGGCCAATAATTACAAGAGCTGAACGTGAAGCTGTATAAAGACTTGTGAAAAGTTTAAAGATGGAGTTCAGCATTTTCAGAGGACTGTGATAGGATATCTGGCTATGATCACATTGTGGGATCCTGCTGTGCATACATTCCCTGCATCAATTCTTACATTACAACACTGAGGCAGAAACAGATGGAGAGAAAAAGAGGGAGAGAGAGAAACAGCTGGAGGTGGCAGGTAAATCAGAGAGAGAGAGAGAGAGAGACAGGCGGAGTGTGGATGAGGGAGGGAAGGCAGGGAAAGATGGAGAAAGACAGAGAGAGAAATCCACACTCAAAATCTTGGTAAACTGAATTTTGAAGTGTCACCATTGCTGGGATCTTGCTGTGCCCAGCTTGCCTGCAGAATTCCCTGCATTGTGACAGTGAGTGCATTTTAGAAGTGAATTCATTGTGTGTAAAGCTCTCCTGAAGGCCTGAAATTTAAGTCCGGAGCTTGAAGCCAGTATAATTCCCGAATAATGCTGGTGTTTTGGGCAGTGACGTGAATTTCTCTCTCTCTCTCCATCTGTCTCTCTGAATGAGAGTAACAGGAGGGAGAGAGATGCAGGAGAGTGAGGGAAACATGGAGGGAATCAGAGGGGGAGAGAGTGGTAGCCGGCTGTAAGCACACTGCTGCTTGTGGGATCTTGCTGTGCATCAATGGCCGACAGCATTTCCAACGTTGCAACAGTGACGAGCACTTTAAAAATTGATTCATTGAGTGTCAAATACTTCTGTGAATCAGCAATGAAATGGGTGAAATGTGAAGGTTTGTAAAGGCTTGTTCTCATTCCCGAATATTGCTGGTGTTTTAGGCTGTGGGCTGAATTTGACAGTGAAATGAAACACCGGGGGACCATTTGAATTCAGATTTTCAGGGATGGGAATGTGGATTTCTCTCTCTATCCTTCTACAGGAGAGGGGATGGGGGTCACCAGTGTTTGTGTGCTTTTACAATGAGGCAGAAACAGATGTAGAGAGACACACAGAGAGAAATAGAGAGAGAGAGGGAGAGAGAGAGACAGCAGGAAATGACAGAGTAAACACATCTACACTTCCCAGTCTCTGGCTCTGTGTCAGGGGATGTGTTTGTAAGTCACTGAGAGATTGTTTTATGTCAGTGAGTTGGAGAGAGAGTCCTGGGCTCTCGCTGTGTTTTATTTCTGTGCAAAAATGCTTTGCTTTGTTTGAATCAATTTTATTTCTCTTATTCCCAAGGAGAATCTTTTCGGAAGCTGCAGCTGTGATGATGCAGAGGGAGAATCTTTTGTCCACGTGGAATTCTCCGACAAGAGCTTTAACCGGAGAGGGAAAGTAATAATAAAAATATATTTGTCATTGTCAAATTAATTTCTAGATCCAGAAAAGAAGACTGTGTGATTTCGGGGCTGATAGAAAAACAAAGTGCTGGAAATGCTCAGTAATTCCAGAACAGTTTTTATTTCAGATTTCCAGCATCTGCAGTATTTTGATTTTGTGTTTTCGGGGGTCTGTGGATTTTATTTTAACACAAGGGAGGGGGCTGGATGGTGCTCCGAAGGGAATAGTTTGGGAATCGCTGCTCCAGAACAGTCAATGTAATCCCATAGATTTCCCTCTCTCCATCTCTTGCTGCAACTTGTTCCCTGCACCTTCCTCTTTGTTCCTAACTCTGTTTCTTCACATCTTTAAATCCCTATCTCTGTATCTCACAACATCCTTTCTATCTTTGCCTCTCTCTGGAGTCTCACAGGTTTCCATTGTCACTCTCTTTCTGCAACTCTCTGTATCTTTATCTGTCTCTCTCTCAGTCCATTTCTTCTCTCACTCACTTCCAAATCCCTGAATCTTTCCATCTCTGCTCCTCCTTTCCTGCAAGATTATCTCTGCATTTCCCTCCCACCTGTCCCGGGACACCCCTCTCTATTCTGTGAACACATCTTACTTTGTATCTCTGCCCCTCCACCTCTTTCTGTCTCTGCATATTTCGATGGTATTTAGATGGGGGTCTGTCCCCGGAGGCGGGTGGGGGGGAAGATAGATGGGGGTCTGTCCCGGGAGGTATTTGTAACAGGGGTATTATAAGTGTATAATTAGATTGGGGTCTGTCCCCGGGTGGGTTATCTAAATGGGGGTCTGTCCCCGGGGTTTTATTTAGTTGGGGGTCTGTCCCCCGGGGATTTATTTAGATGGGGGTCTGTCCCCCGGGGATTTATTTACATGGGGGTCTGTCCCCGGGGATGTATTTAGATGGGGGTCTGTCCCCCGGGGATTTATTTACATGGGGGTCTGTCCCCGGGGATTTATTTAGATGGGGGTCTGTCCCCGGGGATTTATTTACATGGCGGTCTGTCCCCGGGGATTTATTTTGATGGTGGTCTGTCCCCGGGGATTTATTTACATGGGGGTCTGTCCCCGGGGATTTATTTAGATGGTGTTCTGTCCCCCGGGGATTTATTTCGATGGGGGTCTGTCCCCCGGGGATTTATTTACATGGGGGTCTGTCCCCGGGGATTTATTTTGATGGTGGTCTGTCCCCGGGGATCTATTTAGATCGGGGTCTGTCCCCGGGGGGGTATTTAGATGGGGGTCTGTCCCCGGGGGGGTATTTAGATGGGGGTCTGTATTTAGATGGGGGTCTGTCCCCAGGGTTAGTATTTAGATGGGGATCTGTCCCGGGGCGGGGGTTATTTAGATGGGGGTCTGTCCCCCGGGGATTTATTTACATGGGGGTCTGTCCCCGGGGTTAGTATTTAGATGGGGGTCTGTTCCCATCAGGTATTTGTAACAGGGGTATTATAAGTGTATAATTAGATTGGGGTCTGTCCCCGGGTGGGCTATCTAAATGGGGGTCTGTCCCCGGGGTTTTATTTAGTTGGGGGTCTGTCCCCCGGGGATTTATTTAGATGGGGGTCTGTCCCCCGGGGATTTATTTACATGGGGGTCTGTCCCCGGGGATGTATTTAGATGGGGGTCTGTCCCCCGGGGATTTATTTACATGGGGGTCTGTCCCCGGGGATTTATTTAGATGGGGGTCTGTCCCCGGGGATTTATTTACATGGCGGTCTGTCCCCGGGGATTTATTTTGATGGTGGTCTGTCCCCGGGGATTTATTTACATGGGGGTCTGTCCCCGGGGATTTATTTAGATGGTGTTCTGTCCCCCGGGGATTTATTTCGATGGGGGTCTGTCCCCCGGGGATTTATTTACATGGGGGTCTGTCCCCGGGGATTTATTTTGATGGTGGTCTGTCCCCGGGGATCTATTTAGATCGGGGTCTGTCCCCGGGGGGGTATTTAGATGGGGGTCTGTCCCCGGGGGGGTATTTAGATCGGGGTCTGTCCCCGGGGGGGTATTTAGATGGGGGTCTGTATTTAGATGGGGGTCTGTCCCCGGGGTTAGTATTTAGATGGGGATCTGTCCCGGGGCGGGGGTTATTTAGATGGGGGTCTGTCGCCCGGGGATTTATTTACATGGGGGTCTGTCCCCGGTGTTAGTATTTAGATGGGGGTCTGTTCCCATCAGGTATTTGTAACAGGGGTATAATTAGATGGGGGTCTGCCCCCGGGTGGGCTATCTAAATAGGGGTCTGTCCCCGGGGATGTATTTAGATGGGGGTCTGTATTTAGATGGGGGTCTGTCCCCGGGGTTTTATTTAGTTGGGGGTCTGTCCCCGGGTGGGCTATCTAAATAGGGGTCTGTCCCCGGGGATGTATTTAGATGAGGGTCTGTCCCCGGGAATTTATTTAGATGGGGCTCTGTCCCCGGGGATTTATTTAGATGGGGCTCTGTCCCCGGGGATTTATTTAGTTGGGGGTCTGTCCCCGGGTGGGCTATCTAAATAGGGGTCTGTCCCCGGGGATGTATTTAGATGAGGGTCTGTCCCCGGGAATTTATTTAGATGGGGCTCTGTCCCCGGGGTTAGTATTTAGATGGGGGTCTGTTCCCGTCAGGTATTTGTAACAGGGGTATTATAAGGGTATAATTAGATGGGGGTCTGTCCCCGGGTGGGGTATCTGGATGGGGGTCTGTTCCCGGGCATGTATTTAGAATGGGGTCTGTTCCTGTGATTAGTATTTAGATGGGGGTCTGTCCCCGGGTGGGGTATTTAGATGGCGGTCTGTCCCCGGGGATGTATTTAGATGGGGGTCTGTCCCCGGGGATGTATTTAGATGGCGGTCTGTCCCCGGGGATGTATTTAGATGGGGGTCTGTCCCCGGGGATGTATTTAGATGGCGGTCTGTCCCCGGGGATGTATTTAGATGGGGGTCTGTCCCCGGGTGGGGTATTTAGATGGCGGTCTGTCCCCGGGGATGTATTTAGATGGGGGTCTGTCCCCGGGGATGTATTTAGATGGCGGTCTGTCCCCGGGTGGGGTATTTAGATGGCGGTCTGTCCCCGGGTGGGGTATTTAGATGGGGGTCTGTCCCCGGGGATGTATTTAGATGGCAGTCTGTCCCCGGGGATGTATTTAGATGGGGGTCTGTCCCCGGGGATGTATTTAGATGGCGGTCTGTCCCCGGGGATGTATTTAGATGGCGGTCTGTCCCCGGGTGGGGTATTTAGATGGGGGTCTGTCCCCGGGGATGTATTTAGATGGCGGTCTGTCCCCGGGTGGGGTATTTAGATGGCGGTCTGTCCCCGGGTGGGGTATTTAGATGGGGGTCTGTCCCCGGGGATGTATTTAGATGGGGGTCTGTATCCTGGTATGTATTTAGATGGGGGTCTGTCCCCGGGGATGTATTTAGATGGGGGTCTGTATCCTGGTATGTATTTAGATGGGGGTCTGTCCCCGGGGATGTATTTAGATGGGGGTCTGTCCCCGGGGATGTATTTAGATGGGGGTCTGTCCCCGGGGTTAGTATTTAGATGGCAGTCTGTCCCCGGGGATGTATTTAGGTGGCGGTCTGTCCCCGGGGGGATGGTATTTAGATGGCGGTCCTACCCGGGGATGTATTTGTAATAGGGGTATTATAAGGGTATATTTAGATGGGGGTCTGTCCCCGGGGATGTATTTAGGTGGCGGTCTGTCCCCGGGGGGATGGTATTTAGATGGCGGTCTGTCCCCGGGGATGTATTTGTAATAGGGGTATTATAAGGGTATATTTAGATGGGGGTCTGTCCCCGGGGATGTATTTAGGTGGCGGTCTGTATCCTGGTATGTATTTAGATGGGGGTCTGTCCCCGGGGAGGTATTTGTAATAGGGGTATTATAAGGGTATAATTAGATGGGGGTCTGTCCCCAGGGGGTAGTTAGTTGGGAGTCTGTCCCCGGGGGGGTATCTAGAGGGAAGTCTGTCCCCGGGGGGGTATCCAGATGGGAGTCTGTTATTGGCGGGGTATTTAGATGGGAGTCTGTTCCTGGGGGGGGTATCTAGATGGGAGTCTGTTCCTGTGGGGGGTTATCGAGATGGGACTCGGTCCTGGGGGGGTATCTAGATGGGACTCGGTCCTGGGGGGGTATCTAGATGGGAGTCTGTTCCTGGGGGGGTATCTAGATGGGAGTCTGTTCCTGGGGGGGTATGTAGATGGGACTCGGTCCTGGGGTGGGTATGTAGATGGGACTCGGTCCTGGGGGGGGGGTATCTAGATGGGACTCGGTCCTGGGGGGGGGGTATGTAGATGGGACTCGGTCCTGGGGGGGGGTATCTAGATGGGAGTCTGTTCCTGGGGGGGTATCTAGATGGGAGCCTGTTCCTGGGGGGGGGGCTTTCTAGATGGGAGTCTGTTCCTGGGGGGGTATGTAGATGGGACTCGGTCCTGGGGGGGGGGTATCTAGATGGGACTCGGTCCTGGGGGGGGGGTATGTAGATGGGACTCGGTCCTGGGGGGGGGTATCTAGATGGGAGTCTGTTCCTGGGGGGGTATCTAGATGGGAGCCTGTTCCTGGGGGGGGGCTTTCTAGATGGGAGTCTGTTCCTGGGGGGGGGCTTTCTAGATGGGACTCGGTCCTGGGGGGGGGTATCTAGATGGGACTCGGTCCTGGGGGGGTATCTAGATGGGAGTCTGTTCCTGGGGGGGGTATCTAGATGAGACTCGGTCCTGGGGGGTGTATCTAGATGGGAGTCTGTTCCTGGGGGGGTATCTAGATGGGACTCGGTCCTGGGAGGGGGTATCTAGATGGGAGTCGGTCCTGAGGGGAGGGGTATCTAGATGGGACTCGGTCCTGGGGGGGTATCTAGATGAGTCTCGGTCCTGGGGGGGAGGGTATCTAGATGGGAGTCTGTTCCTGGGGGGGTATCTAGATGGGACTCGGTCCTGGGAGGGGGTATCTAGATGCGAGTCGGTCCTGGGGGGGGGGGGTATCTAGATGGGACTCGGTCCTGGGGGGGGGTATCTAGATGGGAGTCGGTCCTGGGGGGGGGGTATCTAGATGGGAGTCTGTTCCTTGGGGGGTATCTAGATGGGACTAGATGGGGGGAAATAATTGCGGGGGGTGGATATATTGCGGGGGGAAATAAATGCGGGGGGGATATATTGCGGGGGGGGATATATTGCGGGGGGGATATATTGCGGGGGGGATATATTGCGGGGGGGGATATATTGCGGGGGGAAATAAATGCGGGGGGGAATAATTGCGGGGGGAAATAAATGCGGGGGGAAATAATTGCGGGGGGGATATATTGCGGGGGGGGATATATTGCGGGGGGGGATATATTGCGGGGGGGGATATATTGCGGGGGGGGATATATTGCGGGGGGAAATAAATGCGGGGGGGGGAATAATTGCGGGGGGGGGAAATAATTGCGGGGGGAAATAAATGCGGGGGGGAATAATTGCGGGGGGGAAATAATTGCGGGGGGGGAAATAATTGCGGGGGGGATATATTGCGGGGGGGGATATATTGCGGGGGGGGATATATTGCGGGGGGAAATAAATGCGGGGGGGAATAATTGCGGGGGGAAATAAATGCGGGGGGAAATAATTGCGGGGGGGATATATTGCGGGGGGGGATATATTGCGGGGGGGGATATATTGCGGGGGGGGATATATTGCGGGGGGAAATAAATGCGGGGGGGGGAATAGTTGCGGGGGGGGGAAATAATTGCGGGGGGAAATAAATGCGGGGGGGAATAATTGCGGGGGGGAAATAATTGCGGGGGGGGGAAATAATTGCGGGGGGGATATATTGCGGGGGGGGATAACTTCCAAACAGTAATCAATGTCAGATTTGATCAATTATTAGGGATTCATCAATTTAGTATACAAAGCAGACAGAATATGCTGTTAAAAAGCGGGATATGGGTTTCCTACCAGCCTGCAGAAGGAAGTGCACCCTCTGCAGTTGTGGTATCACCAAAAGCAGCCAAATTAAAATAGCAAATTGATGTATGTGGAGTTTTACTGAGGTTCTGAGGAGAGAGAAACAGGCACAGACACAGACAGACAGACACACACCCACACACAGAACCACACACACATAGACACACACACACAGAACCACACACACATAGACACACACACACAGACCGACTTCCACAGACACACACACACACACACAGAACCACACACACACACACACACACACAGAGAAACACACAGAGAAACACACACACAGAACCACACACACACACACATAGACACACACACACACAGACCGACTTCCACAGACACACACACACACACACAGAGACCGACATGCACAGACACACACACAAACGGACTGCCCAAGGGACAGAGAGTGACAGAAGAATATTTCAATTTCCAAAAGACATTCGGGATGGCCAATCTTAGATTTAAAAATGAACAATTGATTTCGCATCAATGGTTATTTACAGAAGACAGTTCCAAACTAACACCACCTTTAGTCTGTAGACGTGTTTCCGAACTTCACTCCTGAAAGGACTGCCTCTAATTCTCAGACTATGCTCACTAGTCCCAGAATCCCCCAGACATAAAAACATCAAAACGGACTGTAAAAGTTTCAATAGGGACATAAAAAGGAATGGTTTGGCTGAGACAAATGTGGGTCCATTACAGGCAGAGTCAGGAGAATTTATAATGGGGAATAGAGAAATGGCAGTGAAGATAAATGATGACTTTGTGTCTGTCTTCACTGAGGAAGATACAAGAAATCTCCCAGAAACATAGACTGACAGGGTGACTAAAAGAGAAAGAAGGATACTTCACAGGGGATATTGGAAGAGGAGGATGCAATTCAACCCCACAACTCTGTTCCGGCATCCAATGAGATCAGGGCTGATCTGTGATGTAACGTACACCATATATCCTGCCTTTGCCCCTTATCTCTTAATACCTTTGGTTAACAAGAATCTATCAATCACAGATTTAAAAATTAACCAATAAGCCAGCATGAAATTTCCACAACCAATATCATGACGGTGTGATGGCTCCCACAGTGGAACAGCTTGCTGGATGTTTAAAATGGAGACTAATCCTCCTGGATCATCAAAAGTGTCCACCTGGGCCCCAACTTCATCTACATTTCTCCCTGCCCGATCTTTTTTCTCTCCATACCTATCTCTTATATATTTGTGTAGACAGCAGTGAAGGATTAAATCAAGTTAATATATCTTACATTATCCTCTTCATCCACCTCAACAATCTCGCTCTCTCCAATTTTGTCCCTCTCTAAAGCCCGAGCACAAAGGAAGGTGGCTGTGGTTGTGGTCAATCATCTCAGTCCCAGGCCTTCACCGCAGGAGTTTATCAGGGTCGTGTCCTCAGCCCAAACCATCTTCAGCTGAGATCCCAGCAGAAAATGCTGGATATACTGAGCAGGTCAGGCAGCATCTGTGGAGAGAGAAACAGAGGTCGTGATTCAGCTCGATGATTTCCAGATTTCCAGCATCCACAGTATTTTGCCTCAGATAATGAAGCAATCCAGAGCCACATGCACCAAGACCCGGACAACATTCAGGTTTGGGCCGACCAGTGGCAAGTAACATTCACGTCACACAAGTGCCAGGCAATGACCATCTGCAACAAGAGAGAATCCAACCACCTCCCCTTGGCATTCAAAGCATTATCCCATCGCTGAATCCCCCAACGTCAACATCCTGGGGAAACATTGACCAGGAACTGAGCTGACGAAATCACATCAATACTGGGCTACAAGTGACTCACCCCCTGACTCCCCAAAGCTTTTCCATCACTTGCAAGACACAAGTTAGGTGTGTGATGGTATTTCTGTGAGCCCACACCTGCAGTATTGTGTACAGTCCTGGTCTCAGTACTGAAGGAAGGATATACTTGTCTTAGAGGTGAGGGGGAGAAAGAGAGAGGGAGGGGGGTGAGGGAGAGAAAGAGAGAGAGAGAGAGACGGAGTGAAGGAGAAGGTGAGGAATAAAAAATCCCAAAGACGCTGCACAGGGTCCATTATAAAACAAAATCTGACACCAAACCCACAGAAGTTGAGATTAAGGCTGATGACAAAAAGCTTGGTCAAAGAGGTTAGTTTTAAGGAACGTCTTTAAGCAGGAATGAGAGATAGAGAGACGAAGAGGTTTAGGGAAGGAATTCCCCAGTATTAACAGGCAGTGACATTAATTCCTGATTGCCGGTAGAGATTTGTTCGGAAAGGGTATTAATGTTTTCGGAGCCAAGACAGCTCAATGTGGATAAGGAGCAAATCAGCCATGACCTGAATGAATGGGCAGGACAGTCTCGAGGGGACGAATGGCCTCCTCCTGTCTTCTGAAGGGACTTATTAATATCCCTGCCAATGCATTGATGGTTTTCTGCTTCAAAAAATGAGCAGTTTGGGGTTCTCTCTAAACCCTCCCACCAGCCTCGGAACGACTCACGGATTCATGTCTAAGGGAACTGATCAATTGTTCTGGTAGAATTTCCCCCTTTGTTGATGGGTTAATAAAGCCGATGGGATCCTGAGCTTTATAAACAGGTATAGAGTGTAAAAGTCAGGAAGTGATGCTAAACATTTATAAAATAATAGTTTGTCCTCAGCTGCAGTATTGTGTCCAATTCTGGGACCACACTTTAGGAAAGACATGGAGGCTTTGGTGAATGTACAGAAGAGATTTACTGGAACGGTTCCTGGATGAGATTATTACAGTTACACTGATAGACTGGAGAAACTGGGCTTGTTCTCCTTAGAGCAGAGAGGATTAAAAGGAGATTTGATCGTGGTGTATCAAATCATGGAAGCTTTAGATGGAGGAAATAAAGAGAAAGTGTTTCCAATGGCTGAAGGATTGATAACCAGAGAGCACAGATTGAAGGTGATCGGCAAAAACAAACATTGGCGACATGAGGGAAAGGATTTTTTTTCCACACAAGTGCTTCAGATTTGAAATGCAATGTCTGATAGTGGTGGAGACAGATTCAATAGTAGCTTTCAAAAGGAGAATTGGAGAAATCATTGAAAGAGAAAAAAATCAACAGGCACTTGGAGAGGTTTGAGTTCATTAGGGAAAGCCAGCAAGAATTTGATGAAGTAACAGAGAAGGTTGATGAAGGGAATGCAATGGATTTTATGTGGATTTGAAGAAAGCGTTTGACAAAGTAGCACATAAAATTCTGGTTAACAAAACTGAGGCTCATGGGATAGGAGGGCCAGTGTCAGCTTGGATCAAAAATTGGTGAAAGGACAGAAAACAGGGAGTTGTGGTAAATGGTTGTTTTTCAGACTGGAAGATGGTAGACAACAGTGTTCCCCAAAAGTCAGTGCTTCTTGTAAAATTTTAATATTTGCCGTTAACAAACTTGGAGGAGATGCAAACAGTGAGGGTGACACCAATCGACTCCAACAGGACATAGATAGGTGAGCAGAATGGGCAGACAAGTGTCAGAAGGAATTTAATACAGGGAAATGTGAGATGGGCAGAAGGGATAGGGAGAGGGAATATAGACTTAATGGCCCAGTTCTAGGGAGTGTGCAGGGACAGAGAGACCTGGGGATACATGTACATACATCTTTGAAGGTGGCAGGACATATTGAGAAAGTAGGCAGCAAAGCATATGGGATAAAACAAAAACAAGAAATGCTGGATTCACTCAGCAGGTCTGGCAGCATCTGTGGAAAGAGAAGCAGAGTTAACGTTTCGGGTCAGTGACCCTTCTTCGGAACTGACAAATATTAGAAAAGTCACAGATTATAAACAAGTGAGGTGGGGGTTGGGCAAGAGATAACAAAGGAGAAGGTGCAGATTGGACCAGGCCACATAGCTGACCAAAAGGTCACAGAGCAAAGGCAAACAATATGTTAATGGTGTGTTGAAAGACAAAGCATTAGTACAGATTAGGTGTGAATATACTGAATATAGAACATCAGCAAGTGCAAACCTGAAGAAAAACAACCTGAAAAAAACAGTGGGTAAGCAAACTGAACAAACTAAGATGAAATGAAATAAATGCAAAAAATGTAAAAAGGAATGCAAAAAAAAAAGGAAGAAAAAATAACTAAAAATGAAAGTAAAGTGGGGCGCTGTCATGCTCTGAAATGATTGAACTCAATGTTCAGTCCGGCAGGCTGTAGTGTGCCTAATCGGTAGATGAGATGCTGTTCCTCGAGCTTGCGTTGATGTTCACTGGAACACTGCAGCAATCCCAGGACAGAGATGTGAGCATGAGAGCAGGGGGGAGTGTTGAAATGGCAAGCAACCGGAAGCTCAGGGTCCTGCTTGCGGACTGAGCGGAGATGTTCCGCAAAGCGGTCACCCAGTCTGCGCTTGGTCTCCCCAATGTAGAGGAGACCACACTGTGAGCAGCGAATACAGTATACTACATTGAAAGAAGTACAAGTAAATCGCTGCTTCACCTGAAAGGAGTGTTTGGGGCCTGGGATAGTGAGGAGAGAGGAGGTAAATGGGCAGGTATTACACCTCCTGCGATTGCAAGGGAAGGTGCCCTGGGACGGGGACGAGGTGGTGGGGGTAATGGAGGAGTGGACCAGGGTGTCGCGGAGGGAACGATCCCTTCGGAATGCTGACAGGGGAAGGGAGGGGAAGCATATGGGATCTTGGGCTTCATAAATAGAGACTTTGAGTACAAAAGCATGAAAATTATGCTGAATGTTTACCTGTGGAGTTGGGAGATGTGGGCATGGTTCTGAATGAATTCTCTGGGTCCGTCTTTCTCAAAGAGGGGGAACGATGCAGATATTGTAGTTAAAGAGGAGGAGTGTGAAATATTGGATGGGATAAACAGAGTGAGAGGGAAATATTAAGGTGTTTGGCAACTTTGAAAGTGGATAAATGGTCAGGCCTGGATGCATTGGAACCACTTCAGAGAAGGTTCACTCGGCTGATTCCTGGGATGAAGGGGTTGTCTTATGAGGAATGGTTGAACAGGTTGGGCCTAAACTCATTGGACTTTAGAAGAATGAGAGGTGATCTTATTGAAACAGACTAAATACTTAAAGGGATAGACAGGTTCGATGCAGGTAAGATGTCTCCTTTGGTTCGGGAGTCTAGAACCAGGGGACACAATTTCAAAATAAGGAGGAAGCCACTTAGGTCAGAGATGGGGAGAAATGTCTTTGCTCAGAGTGTTGTGAATCTTTGGAATTCTCTAACCCAGTGGGCTGTGGAAACTCAGTCTGGGAAAAAAGCATTGAAGTGGATGATCAGCCATGATCGTATTGAATGGCAGAGCAGGCTCGATGGGCTGAATGGCCGACTCCTGTTCCGATGTTCCCAAGCTGCTGAAATAGTTTCTCCCAAACTACCCCATCAGTTCCCCTTAATATCTCAACATCTTGGAACAAATCACCTTGATCCTCCTAAATTCCAGGCAATAAATCCCTAGTTTGTGTAATATCACCTCGTAATTTAACCCTTGGAGTCCAGTTATCATTCTGGTAAATCTACACTGCACTCAAATGGACATGGACCCCCCCAAAGTCTCTTTAAACCTCCAGTGTTTCTATCTTTTCACCATTTATAAAGTACTCTGTTCTAGTCTTTTTTACTGACATGGTAATCTAACGACCACAGTTTTGTCCGTTTATTTAAGATATTAATATCTCTTTGCATTGTTCTGCTTCCAGCTACACTGCTTACAATGCTGCCTATTTTTGTGTCATTGGTAAACTTGGGTATGTTGCATTCTACCACATCATCTTAAATCATTAATAAATACAGCAAACTGAGACACACACGGGCTTTGCACTAGTAGACAGGAGTGAATCATTCCAACCTCGAGGCTTTTTAATTCCAGATTTATGTTTTTTTAAAGAAAAAATAGAATTCTAATTCACAACAGCCCAGCGTGGGATTTGAACTCCTACTTTTTCAATCATCAGCTCAGGCCTTCAAATTAAAACCCATAAAAAGAGATTCATTTTCCTACTGCTGTTGTCTGACTGACTGAGGTTTTGTATATTGTTCCCTTCTCCTCTTCTTACATGTGTTTGAAGTCTTTGAAGTTTGTCAGACATTGGTAAACTACTTCATGTGGTGTTCTGTAAATACCTTCAATTCTGTGTATCTGGAAGGGACACAATTCAAATTCTCACCTTATTGCATCAACTAAAACCTGCAGGTCCATTCAAACAACTCTATCTCCTGTCTCTGCAAAGATAGCTCACACTTCCACAATGCAGGAATGTCTGAATGGAAACAGCTTTTGACACATTTCCCAACACGTTTGCTAACACTTTTCAGGATGAAGCTAAATTCAACTCTCAGATTCCAAGCGCCAAATTGAATCTTTTGGGTAGAACAGGGAACATTGATGAAATCCCAGATCTCTCTGTCCTGTCACCCATTCTAACATTGTACCATTTAGTTTATATCACTCAGTCTTCCTTCCAAAATGCATCACTTCACATTTCTCAGCATTGAAGTTAACCTGCCCTGTGTCTGTCCAATGATAGGTTGGATAGTAAGCTGTCAAGAGGACATAAAGTGTCTTCAAAGAGATTTCCAGAGGTTAAGTGAGTGAGCAAAAAATTGTCAGATGGAGTACAATGTGGGAAAATGTGAGCTTGACACAGTTTAAAAATTAGGGACGTTCCATTTAAAACTGAGCTGAGGAGAAATGTGTTTCTCTCAGAGTGGGGTCAGTCTGTGGAATTCTCTTCCCCAGAGACCAGTGGAGGCTGGATCATTGAATATATTCAAGGCTGAGTTAGATAGATTATTGATCAATTAGGGAGTCAAGGGTTATGGGACACAGACAGGAAAGTGGAGTTGAGTTCACAATCAGATCAGCCATTGAATGGCAGAGCAGGCTCATCCAACAGTCCCAGGACAGGAACATCATGGGGTGGATACAGAGTGAATCTCACTCTACACTGTCCGATAGAGACAGAGAGAGAGACAGAAAGAGAGAAACAGAGAGACATAGACTGACAGGGTGACTGACAGAGAAAGAAGGATATTTAACAGGGGATATTGGAAGAGGAGGATGCAATTTAATCCCACACCTCCGTCCCGGCATTCAATGAGATCATGGCTGATCTGTGATCAAACTTACACCATATATCCTACCTTTGCCCCTTATCTCTTAATACCTTTGGTTAACAAGAATCTATCAATCACAGGTTTAAAAATTAACCAATAAGCCAGCATGAAATTTCCACAAACAATATCATGAGGGTGTGATGGCTACCACAGTGGAATAGCTTACTGAATATTTAAAATGGAGGCTATTCCTTCTGGATCATCAAAAGTGTCCGCCTGGGCCCCAACTTCATCTGCATTCCTCCCTCTCCCGATGTTTGTTTTCTCTCCATACCTATCTCAAATATGTTTGTGTCCACAGCAGTGAAGGATTAAATCAAGTTAATATATCTTACATTATCCTCTTCATCCAACTCAACAATCTCTCTCTCTCCACGTTTGTCCCTCACTACAGCCCTCTCTATGCCGTCATATCTAACCCTCCCTCCCTCTGTCGCACTCCTAGTGTCAGTGATAGCAGAGAGAGAGACAGAGAGAGAAGGAGTGAGAGGGAGTGTCAGGGAGGAAAAGACAGATGGAGGGACAGAGAGAGAGAGAGAAAGAGAGAGAGGGAGTGACAGGGAGGGAAAGACAGATGGAGGGACAGAGTGAGAGACAGAGAGAAGGAGAGAGATTGAGTGACAGGGAGGGAAAGACAGATGGAGGGACAGAGAGAGAGACAGAGAGAGAGGCAGAGACAGAGAGAGAAGGAGAGAGTGGGAGAGACAGAGAGGTAAATACAGATGGAGTGACAGAGAGAGACAGACAGAGAGACAGAGAGAGAGGCAGAGACAGAGAAAGAAGGAGAGAGACGGCGAGCCAGAGAGGGAAAGACAGATGGAGGGACAGAGAGAGAGACAGAGAGAGTGGCAGAGACAGAGATAGAAAGAGAGAGAGGGAGTGTCAGGGACGGAAAGACAGATGAAGAGACAAAGAGAGAGAGGCAGAGATGTAAGGAGAGAGAGGGATTGACAGGGAGGGAAAGACAGATGGTGGGACAGAGAGAGAGAGAAGGAGAGAGAGGGTGACAGAGAGGGAAAGATAGATGGAGGGACAAAGAGAGAGACAGAGATAGAAGGAGAGAGAGGGAGTGCAAGAGAGGGAAAGACAGATGGAGGGACAGAGAGAGAGAGACAGAGAGAGAGGCAGAGACAGAGAGAAGGAGAGAGAGGGAGAGACAGAGAGGGAAAAACAGATGGAGAGACAGAGAGAGAGAGTAGGAGAGAGAGGGAGAGACAGAGAGGGAAAGACCGATGAAGGGGCAGAGAGAGAGACAGAGAGAGAAAGGCAGAGACAGAGAGAAGTAGAGAGAGAGAGAGACAGAGAGGGAAAGACAGATGGACAGACAGAGATGGAAGGAGAGAGAGCGAGAGACAGAGAGGGAAAGACAGATGGAGGGACAAAGTGAGAGACGGAGAGAGGAGGAGAGAGATGGAGTGACAGGGAGCGAAGGTCAGATGGAGCTATAGAGAGAGAGACGGAGAGAGGGGGAATGACGGGGGGGAAGACAGATGGAGGGACACAGTGAGAGACAGAGAGAGTAGGAGTGAGAGGGAGAGACAGAGAGGGAAAGACAGATGGAGGGACAAAGTGAGAGACAGAGAGAGAAGGAGAGAGATGGAGTGACAGGGAGGGAAGGACAGATGGAGGGATAGAGAGAGAGAGAAGGAGAGAGTGGGTGACAGAGAGGGAAAGATAGATGGACGGACGAAGAGAGAGACAGAGATAGAAGGAGAAAGAGGGAGTGCAAGAGAGGGAAAGACAGATGGAGGGACAGAGAGAGACAGAGAGAGAGGCAGAGACAGAGAGAAGGAGAGAGAGGGAGAGACAGAGAGGGAAAGACAGATGGAGGGACAGAGAGAGAGACAGAGAGAGTGGCAGAGACAGAGAGAAGGAGAGAGAGGGAGAGACAGAGAGGGAAAGAAAGATGGACAGACAGAGAGAGAAGGAGAGAGAGGGAGAGACAGAGCAGGAAAGACAGATGGAGGGACAGATAGAGAGAGAAGGAGAGAGAGGGAGAGACAGAGAGAAGGAGAGAGGGAGTGACAGAGAGGGAAAGACAGATGGAGGGACAGAGAGAGAGACAGAGAGAGTGGCAGAGACAGAGAGAGAAGGAGAGAGAGGGAGTGTCAGAGAGGGGAAGACAGATGGAGGGATAGACAGAGAGGGACGGAGAGAGAGGGAGTGACAGGGGCGGGGGGGAAGACAGATGGAGGGGCAGAGAGAGAGAGAGAAGGAGAGAGAGGGAGAGACAGAGAGATGGAGTGAGGGAGTGACAGAGAGGGAAAGACCGATGGAGGGACAGAGAGAGAGAGACAGAGAGAGTGGCAGAGACAGAGAGAGAAGGAGAGAGTGGGAGAGACAGAGAGGGAAAGGCAGTTGGATAGACAGAGAGTGTGAGAGGCAGCGATGGAAGGAGAGAGAGGGAGTGACAGGAAGGGAAAGACAGATGGAAAGACAGAGAGCGAGAGAGGCAGAGATAGAAGGAGAGAGAGGGAGTGACAGAGAGTGAAAGACAGATGGAGGGACAGAGAGAGAGACAGAGAGAGAGGCAGAGACAGAGAGAAGGAGAGAGAGGGAGTGACAGGGGGGGAAGACAGATGGAGGGACAGAGAGAGAGAGAGAAGGAGAGAGAGGGAGTGACAGAGAGAATGAGTGAGGGAGTGACAGAGAGGGAAAGACAGATGGAGGGACAGAGTGAGAAACAGAGAGGAGAGAGATGGAGTGACAGGGAGGGAAGGACAGATGGAGGAATAGAGAGAGGCAGAGACAGAGAGAGAAGGAGAGAGTGGGAGAGACAGAGAGGGAAAGGCAGTTGGAGAGACAGAGAGAGAGAGAGAAGCAGCGATGGAAGGAGATAGAGGGAGTGACAGGGAGGGAAAGACAGATGGAAAGACAGAGAGTAAGAGAGACAGAGATAGAAGGAGAGTGTGGAGTGACAGAGAGGGAAAGAAAGATGGAGAGACAGAGATAGAAGGAGAGAGAGGGAGAGACAGAGAAGGAAAGACAGATGGAGGGACAGAGAGAGAGACAGAGAGAGCTGGAGTGACAGAGATAGAAGGAGAGAGAGGGAGAGACAGAGAGGGAAAGACAGATGGAGGGACAGAGAGAGAGACAGAGAGAGAGATGGAGTTACAGGGATAGAAGGACAGATGGAGGAATAGAGAGAGAGAGACAGAGAGAGAGGCAGAGAGAGGGAGAGACAGAGAGGGAAAGACAAATGGAGAGACAGAGATAGAAGGAGAGAGACAGAGACAGAGAAGGAAAGACAGATGGAGGGACAGAGAGAGAGACAGAGAGAGAAGGAGAGAGATGTAGTGACAGGGAGGGAAGGAAAGATGGAGGGATAGAGAGAGAGAGACAGAGATAGAAGGAGAGAGGAGGAGTGACAGAGAGGGAAAGACAGATGGAAAGACAGAGAGTGAGAGAGACAGAGATAGAAGGAGAGTGTGGAGAGACAGAGAGGGAAAGACAGATGGAAAGGCAGAGAGTGAGAGAGACAGAGATAGAAGGAGAGTGTGGAGAGACAGAGAGGGAAAGACAGATGGAGGGACAGACAGAGAGAGACAGGGAGAGAGATGGAGTTACAGGGAGGGAAGGACAGATGGAGGGATAGAGAGAGAGAGACAGAGATAGGAGAGTGAGGGAGTGACAGAGCGGGAAAGACAGACAGAGGGACAGACAGAGAGACAGAGACAGAGATCGAAGGAGAGAGAGGGAGTGACAGGGGGGAAAGACAGATGGAGGGACAGAGAAAGAGACAGAGATAGAAGGAGAGAGAGGGAATGACAGAGAGTGAAAGACAGATGGAGGGACAGGGAGAGAGAGACAGAGAGAGAGGCAGAGAGAGAAGGAGAGAGAGGGAATGACAGAGAGTGAAAGACAAATGGAGAGACAGAGATAGAAGGAGAGAGAGGGAGAGCCAGAGAAGGAAAGACAGATGGAGGGACAGAAAGAGAGACAGAGAGAGAGTGGGAGAGACAGAGATAGAAGGAGTGAGGCAGAGAGAAAGGGAGGGAAAGACAGATGGAGGACAGAGAGGGAGACAGGGAGAGTGGCAGAGACAGAGAGAGAAGGAGAGAGAGGGAGTCTCAGGAAGGGAAAGCCAGATGGAGGGACAAAGTGAGATGCAGAGAGAGAAGGAGAGAGATGTAGTGACAGGGAGGGAAGGAAAGATGGAGGGAAAGAGAGAGAGAGACAGAGATAGAAGGAGAGAGGAGGAGTGACAGAGAGGGAAAGACAGATGGAGGGACAGAGAGAGAGAGAGAGAGAGAGACAGAGAGAGTGGGAGAGATGGTGTAAGGGAGGCACAGATGCAGTCATGGAAAGAGAGAGAGAGAGAGAGAGAGAGAGATATGTAAACAGAGTCATGGACAGAGGGTGAGAAAGAGAGATAGGGAGAGACAAAGGAGAAGAAGGAGAGAGAGAGAGAAAGAGATATGGAGAGGCAGACAGAGGGAGAGACAGAGAGGGAGAGACTGGGATTCAGAGGGTAACGGAGAGGGAGAGACTGTGATTCAGAGGGTAACAGAGAGGGAGAGACTGTGATTCAGAGGGTAACGGAGAGGGAGAGACTGGGATTCAGAGGGTAATGGAGAGGGAGAGACTGGGATTCAGAGGGTAACAGAGAGGGAGAGACTGGGATTCAGAGGGTAATGGAGAGGGAGAGACTGGGATTCAGAGGGTAACAGAGAGGGAGAGACTGGGATTCAGAGGGTAACAGAGAGGGAGAGACTGTGATTCAGAGGGTAATGGAGAGGGAGAGACTGGGATTCAGAGGGTAACAGAGAGGGAGAGACTGGGATTCAGAGGGTAATGGAGAGGGAGAGACTGGGATTCAGAGGGTAACAGAGAGGGAGAGACTGGGATTCAGAGGGTAACAGAGAGGGAGAGACTGGGATTCAGAGGGTAACAGAGAGGGAGAGACTGGAATTCAGAGGGTAACAGAGAGGGAGAGACTGGGATTCAGAGGGTAACGGAGAGGGAGAGACTGGGATTCAGAGGGTAACAGAGAGGGAGAGACTGGGATTCAGAGGGTAACGGAGAGGGAGAGACTGTGATTCAGAGGGTAACAGATGGAGAAGTAGAGATGAAGAGTGAAGATGGGAGAAAGACAAAGTCCAGTGTTCGTAACACATGGATAAAGAGGAACAGAGAGGTGAGACAGGGCTTGAGAGAGTAAAAGACAGAGGAAGGAGAGATAGAGATGGAGAGATTACCAGGAACATAAATCTCCAGCAGTCTCATCATGCTGATCACTCCTTTTCTCTGGATGTGGCAGGATTGCAGAGCTTAGATCTGATCCGTTGTTTATGGGATCGCTTAGCTCTGTCTATCGCATGCTGCTTACGCAGTTTGGCACGCAGATAGTCCTGTGTTGTAGCTTCACCAGGTTGACACCTCATTTTGAGGTATGCCTGGTGCTGCTCCTGGCATGCCCTCCTGCACACTTCACTGACCCGGGGTTGGTCTCCTGGCTTGATGGTAATGGTAGAGTGGGGGATATGCCGGGCCATGAGGTTACAGATTGTCTTTCTTTCTGTCTGTCTGTCTGTCTCTCGTTCCCTCCTCTCTCAGAACATCAGTCAGCCATTTTAGGTTTGTTCACGGTGGCCATTTTATGTTACAGCAGCACTGGGACATTTATTTCAGAGACTGACTCCTCACTAATGCAAGGTTAGTGCTTTAAACGTGACAGAGAAACGGGTCCTGGGGTTCAGTTGAATGTAGCTTCTCATCCCGAAAAGTGTTAGCAAACGTGTTTTTCAAATCAATTCCGCGACAACCTCAACAGAAGGAAAAACACCAACAAATGCAACAACAACCTCAACATGAGAAAAAACACCAACAAATGCAACAACAACCTCAACGGGAGGAAAAACTCCAACAAATGCAACAACAACTTCAACATGAGAAAAAAACCACCGACAAATGCAACAACAACCTCAACGGGAGAAAAAAACACCAACAAATGCAACAATTTCAACAGGAAACGAACAGCTTCCCGAAGACTGAAAAAGCCTAACAAATACAACAACTTCAGTAGAAGAAAAGCCACTAACAAATTCAACATCATCAGAAGGGGAAAACACACCGATAAATAGGGCAGTGGCACAAGCTGTTGGAGGGACAGGAAATGGTTTACGAAGGGACAGAGTATCTGATCACACCCGGGATGGTGGAATTGAGTATTTATTAAATGGTAAGAGATTAGAAAGCGTAGATGTACAAAGCGACCTGGGTGTCCCCGTCAATAAGTCACTGAAAACTAACATGCAGGTACAGAATGCAATTCAGAAGGCTAATGGGATGTTAGTCTTTATCACAAGAGGATTTGAGTACAGGAGTAGTGAAGTCTTGCTTCAATCACATAGAACCTTGGTTAGACCACACCTGGAGTACTGTGTGCAGTTTTGGTCCCCTGACCTTAGGAAAGATATTATTGCCAGAGAGGGAGTGCAATGAAGGTTCACCAGACTTGTTCCCGGGATGACGGGACTGTCCTATGGTGAGAGATTGGGGAAACTGAGACACAGAGAGAGAGATAGAGACAGGGAGAGGCAGAGAGACAGAGGCAGAGAGAGAGAAATGGTGTGAGAGAGACACAAACAGAGTCATGGAGAGAGAGTGAGAGGAGAGACAGAGAGAGAGAGCAACAGACAGAGACACAAAGAGAGAGAGAAACAGAGAGAGAGAGACAGGAAGAGATAGAGAGAGAGTCAGTGAGAGAGACAGAGAGAGGGAGAGTGAGATAGATGGGGAGAGTGAGATAGAGGGGTAGTGTGAGATAGAGGGGGAGTGTGAGATAGAGGGGGTGTGTGAGATAGAGGGGGTGTGTGAGATAGAGGGGGTGTGTGAGTTAGAGGGGGAGAGGAAGATAGAGGGGGAGAGGAAGATAGAGGGGGAGAGGGAGATAGAGGGGGAGAGGGAGATAGAGGGGGAGAGAGAGATAGAGGGGAGAGGGAGATAGAGGGAGAGAGTGAGATAGAGGGAGAGAGTGAGATTGAGGAGAACAGTGAGATCGAGGGGAGGGAGAGGGAGAGACAGAGAGAAGGAGAGTGGGAGTGACAGAGAGGGAAAGACAAATGGTGGAACAGAGAGAGAGACAGAGATAGAAGGAGAGAGAAGGAGTGACTGGGAGGGAAAGACAGATGGAGGGACAGAGAGAGAGAGAGAGACAGAGAGACAGAGAGAGTGAGACAGAGAGAGAGAGGCAGAGAGAGAGAGGCAGAGAGAGAGGTAGAGAGAGAGGTAGAGAGAGAGAGAGAAGGAGAGTGTGGGTGAGACAGAGAGGGAAAGGCAGTTGGAGAGACAGAGAGAGAGAGAGGCAGAGATGGAAGGAGAGAGAGGGAGTGACAGGAAGTGAAAGACATATGGAAAGACAGAGAGAGAGACAGAGATAGATGGAGAGAGAGGGAGAGACAGAGAGGTAAAGACAGATGGAGAGACAGAGAGAGAGAGAGAGAGACAGAGATGGAAGGAGTGAGCGGGAGAGACAGAGAGGGAAAGACAGATGGAGGGACAGAGAGAGAGACAGAGAGAGAAGGAGAGAGAGGGAGTGTCAGGGAGGGAAAGACAGATGGAGGGACAGAGAGAGAGAGTGACAGAGAGAGAAATGGAGTGACAGGGAGGGAAGGACAGATGGAGGGATAGAGAGAGAGAGACAGAGATAGAAGGAGAGAGATGGAGTGATGGGTGGGGTGTGGGAAGACAGATGGAGGGACAGGGAGAGAGGCAGAGATGGAACGAGTGAGAGGGAGTTATAGGGAGGGAAACACAGATGGAAAGACAGAGAGAAAGACAGAGATCGGACAGAGATGGAGTGACAGGGAGGGAAGGACAGATGGAGGGACAGAGAGAGTGAGCGATAGAAGGACAGACAGAGAGAGGGAAAGACAGATGGAGAGACAGAGATAGAGAGAGGCAGAGATGGACGGAGAGAGATGGAGTGACAGAGAGGGAAGGATAGATGGAGGGATAGAGAACGAGAGACATAGATAGAAGGAGAGAGAAGGAGTGACAGGTGGTAGGGGGGCGGATACAGATGGAGGGAACGAGAGAGAGAGGAGAGAGAGGGAGAGACAGAGAGAAGGAGAGAGGGATTGGCAGAGAGGGAAAGACAGGTGGAGGAACAGAGATCGAGACAGAGATAGAAGGAGAGAGAGGGAGTGACCGAGAGGGAAAGACAGATGGAGGGACAGAGAGAGAGACAGAGAGAGAGGCAGAGACAGAAAGGGAAAGACAGATGGAGGGACAGAGAGAGAAGGAGAGAGAGGGAGAGACAGAGAGAGAGGCAGAGACAGGGAGAGAAGGAGAGAGCGGGAGAAACAGAAAGGGAAAGACAGATGGAGAGACAGAGAGAGAGAGACACACAGATAGAAGGAGAGAGAGGGAGAGACAGAGAGAGAGGCAGAGACAGAGAGAGAAGGAGAGAGAGGGAGAGACAAAAAGGGAAAGATAGATGGAGGGACAGAGAGAGAAGGAGAGAGAGGGAGAGACAGAGAGAGAGGCAGAGACAGAGAGAGAAGGAGAGAGAGGGAGAGACAGAAAGGGAAAGACAGATGGAGAGACAGAGAGAGAGACACACACAGATAGAAGGAGAGAGGGGGAGAGACAGAGAGAATGGCAGAGACAGAGATAGAAGGAGAGAGAGGGAGAGACAGAAAGGGAAAGACAGATGGAGAGACAGAGAGAATGGCAGAGACAGAGATAGAAGGAGAGAGAGGGAGTGTCATGAGGAGTGGGAGAGGGAGATAGAGGGGGAGAGACAGATAGAGGGAGAGACAGACAGATAGAGGGGGAGACAGACAGATAGAGGGGGAGAGTGAGATAGAGGGGGAGAGTGAGATAGAGGGGGAGAGTGAGATAGAGGGGCAGAGGGAGATGGAGGGGGAGAGGGAGATGGAGGGGGAGAGGGAGATGGAGGGGGAGAGGGAGAGAGAGGGGCAGAGGCAGATAGAGGGGCAGAGGGAGATAGAGGGGCAGAGGGAGATGGAGGGTGGAGAGGGAGAGAGAGGGGGGAGAGGGAGAGAGAGGGGGGAGTGGGAGAGAGAGCGGGAGAGGGAGATAGAGGGGGGAGAGGGAGAGAGAGCGGGAGAGGGAGAGAGGGGGGGAGTGGGAGAGAGAGCGGGAGAGGGAGATGGAGGGGGAGAGGGAGATGGAGGGGGAGAGGGAGATGGAGGGGGAGAGGGAGAGAGAGGGGCAGAGGCAGATAGAGGGGCAGAGGGAGATAGAGGGGCAGATGGAGATGGAGGGTGGAGAGGGAGAGAGAGGGGGGAGAGGGAGATAGAGGGGGGAGAGGGAGAGAGAGGGGGGAGAGGGAGAGAGGGGGGGAGTGGGAGAGAGAGCGGGAGAGGGAGAGAGTGAGATAGAGGGCGAGAGACACATCAATGGGGAGAGTGAGATAGTGGGGGAAGGATGGGATAGAGTGGGGAGAGGGAGTTAGAGTGGGGAGAGGGAGATAGAGGGGGAGTGGGAGAGAGAGCGGGAGAGGGAGAGAGAGCGGGAGAGGGAGAGAGGGAGATAGAGGGGGTGTGTGAGATAGAGGGGGTGTGTGAGATAGAGGGGGTGTGTGAGATAGAGGGGGTGTGTGAGATAGAGGGGGTGTGTGTGATAGAGGGGGTGTGTGTGATAGAGGGGGTGTGTGTGATAGAGGGGGTGTGTGTGATACAGGGGGAGAGGGAGGGAGAGGGAGGTAGAGGGGCAGAGGGAGATAGAGGGGGAGAGGGAGATAGAGGGGGAGAGGGAGATAGAGGGGGAGAGGGAGATAGAGGGAGAGAGCGAGATAGAGGGAGAGAGTGAGATAGAGGGGGAGAGTGAGATAGAGGGGAAGTGTGAGATCGAGGGGATGTGTGAAATAGAGTGGGAGAGGGAGATAGAGGGGGAGAGGGAGATAGAGGGGGAGTGGGAGAGAGAGCGGGAGAGGGAGAGAGAGCGGGAGAGGGAGAGAGGGAGATAGAGGGGGTGTGTGAGATAGAGGGGGTGTGTGAGATAGAGGGGGTGTGTGAGATAGAGGGGGTGTGTGAGATAGAGGGGGTGTGTGTGATAGAGGGGGTGTGTGTGATACAGGGGGAGAGGGAGGGAGAGGGAGGTAGAGGGGCAGAGGGAGATAGAGGGGGAGAGGGAGATAGAGGGGGAGAGGGAGATAGAGGGGGAGAGGGAGATAGAGGGAGAGAGCGAGATAGAGGGAGAGAGTGAGATAGAGGGGGAGAGTGAGATAGAGGGGAAGTGTGAGATCGAGGGGATGTGTGAAATAGAGTGGGAGAGGGAGATAGAGGGGGAGATGGAGATAGAGGGTGGAGAGGGAGATAGAGTGGGTGAGGGAGAGAGAGTGGGAGAGGGAGATAGAGGGGATTGGGAGATAGCAGGGGAGAGGGAGATAGAGGGTGGCGAGGGAGATAGAGGGGGATTGGGAGATAGAGGGGGGTGAGGGAGATAGAGGGGGGTGAGGGAGATAGAGGGGAAGAGGGAGATAGAGGGGGAGAGGGGGATAGAGGGGGAGAGGGAGATGGAGGGGGAGAGTGAGATAGAGGGGGTTGAGGGAGATAGAGGGGGTTGAGGGAGAGAGAGCGGGATTGGGAGATAGAGGGGGATTGGGAGATAGAGGGGAGAGGGAGATAGAGGGGGAGAGGGAGATAGAGGGTGGAGACGGAGATAGAGGGTGGAGACGGAGATAGAGGGTGGAGACGGAGATAGAGGGGGAGAGATGGATGGGGTAGAGGGTGGTGAACCTGTGGAATTCTCTACCGCAGAAGGCAGTGGAGGCCAAGTCATTAAATATATTCATGGAGGAGAGAGATATATTTCTTAATGTCAAAGGGATCAAGGGGTATGGGGAGAAAGTGGGAACAGGGTACTGAATTAGACCATCGGTCATGATCTTTATTGAATGACGGAGCAGGCCCAAAGGGCCGAATGGCCTGTTCCTGCTCCTATTTTCTATGTTTCTATGAGAGAGGCGGATTGAGAGAGGGAGAGAGAAGGAGAAACAGAGAGAGAAGGAGAGATAGAGATGGAGCGAGGTGACCCTGATATTCTCTCTCTCACACACACACACATCCAGACACACACAGACACATACATAAAGGGACAGAGAGACACACACACACACACACACACACACACACAGACACACACACACACACACACACACACAGGGGAATACCACTGTACCACAATGTACACTGTATACAGTCAGTACAAAAGCAGGGAGGTTATGCTGTACATTTATAAAGCTCTATTTCAGCCCCAACTGGAGAATTGTGTCCAGTTCTGGTCACCACACTTTAGGAAGGATGTGAGGTTCCTTGAGAGGGTGCAGAGATTTACCAGAATGGTTTCAGAGATGGGGGATTTTAGCTACAAGGTTAGGTTGGAAAAGCTGGGTTTGATCTCCTTAGAACAAAGGAGATAGAGGGGAGATTGAATAGAAGTGTATAAGATTATGTCAGTCAAAGATACCGCCCTCCAGTCTGAAGCAACCATTCACCACTACTCTCTGTGTCCTGTCCCTTAGCCAATTTTGTATCCACTCTGTCCCTGTCCCGTTCATTCCATCAGCATTCCTTTCGTGAATTAGTCAATTATGAGGCAGCATTATGACCTCCCATTGAGGAAATTGTTCCCAGAGCACAGAAAAACACACACAGACAGGCAATGACCATCTGTAACAAGAGAGAATCCAACCACCTCCCCATGGCATTCAAAGCATTATCCCATCGCTGAATCACCCAGCATCAACATCCCAGGGAGACATTGACCAGGAACTGAGCTGAAGTAATCACATCAGTACTGTGGCTACAAGTGACTCACCCCCTGACTCCCCAAAGCCTTTCAACCACCTACAAGACACAAGTCAGGTGTGTGATGGTATCTCTCCACTTGCCTGGATGTGTGTAACATCGACAACACTCCAGAGGCTCGACACCATCCAGGACAAAGCAGTCCACCTGATTGGTACCCCATCCACCACTTTAAACTTTGATCAGATCACCCCTTACCCTTCTAAATTCCAGGGATACAGAGTAAAGCTCCGTCTACACTGTCCCATCAAATGCTGCCAAGCTATTAGTTAGCTATTGAGTAAATCTCTGTCTTCACTGTTCTATAAAACACTCCCAGGGAAGGTACAGTGTGGGGTTAGATACAGAGTAAAGCTGCCTCTATATATGCCTCTCTATCTCCTCCTCCATCCAGATGGAGAGAGTAACAGTGAGAAAGACAGGGATAGATATAGAGAGGGAAGAACAGGGAGAGGGAAGGATAGCAATGGGGAGAGATTACCAGAGAGAAAGAGGACGAGATTGGCATGGAGAGTGTCGGTCAGCATTCCCGCAAAGCTGTGTGCAGCATCCTGGAAGGTATGACACAGTGAGAGATTGAGATTAAGAGGGTACAGAGAGAGAAATAAACAAGGAGAGAGTAGCAGAGAGGGGAACTAGTGATTGATTGAGTGAGTAAGAGAGAGAGGAAGACGGAGATGGAGAGAGATTACCAGCAAGAGCAGCTCTCCACTTCTCTCTCCATGCATATCTCTCCCTTTCTCACTGTTACCCTCTCTCCATCTATATTCCTCCCTCTCTCCTGGTGTTTCACACTCTACACCTATTTCTTGTACCTCTGTGCACACAGGATTACATCAAACTATGATAACATTTGTCATTTGCAATTTTGATCTAACCAACAACAATGTCTCCAACATTATCTCTGTGTCTGTGAACAGCGGGACCTTGGAGTGAATGCTCACTGATTCCTGAGGCTGACAGGACAGGTGGATAAGCTGGTTAGGAAGGGATAAGGGAGACTTTCATTTCCCGACCAGCGGAAATAATCTCTCAGTGTCGACCCTATCCAGTCCCTTTAGAATCTGATATGTTTCAATGAGATCACCTCTCATTCTTCTAAACTGCAGAGAATACAGGTCCTATTTACTCAGCCTCTCATCACAGGACAATGGCAGAGAAGCTAAACAAATACTCTCTGTCTGTCTTTATGTTCTCTCTCATGCTCTGTAATCTTCCTTGAATCATTGAACACTGCAGTTTGTGGATCATTTCACTGTTTGCTGTTGAGCTGATGAAATTGTTTGATTGGCAGTGATAATATTTTTGGACCATTGTATCGAGTCCAATGGGTTGCAACTAGGATTACTGGGTGATTTCTCTCTGCAACTTTTAATCTTTAATCAAGCTTATCTGGGCATTAACCTGCAATCTGTTTTTATATGTCTGACTCCACTCATTCTCCCGGGGATAAAGTTACTTTTGTCTGATTGTGCATCCAATTAAATGACTGTTTGACATGGCGAGACTTTCTTTCCTGTGAACGTGTGCTGATGTCTCTCTCTCTCTCACACACACACACACGATCTGCCTCTCTCTCTGCCCACATATATCCCAGACTTTCCCTCTCTCTCTGACGGACACTCTATCTCTCATTCATTTTTCACACTTTCTGTACATCCTGTGTCTGCTCTTTTCCTCTAATTTCTCATTTTCCTTCCCACTCTCTCTCTCTCTCCATCTCTCTCTCTCTCTCTCTTCTGCTCTGTTACTCTCTCCTCACCTTTATCTCTCCATTTATCTGTTTCCTCACTCTCAAACTCCACCTCTCCCTCACTCTCCACCTTCCTTTCTCTTTGATCACTCTTCACATCTCTCTATCACTCTCTCTCCGTCTCTGTCCAATTGAGGAGATTCTCCCTCCATTTCTCACCATCTCTTGCTCTCTCGCTCTCTCCCACTCACCTATTTTCTCTCAGTCTCTCCATCTCTCTATCAGTCTCTCTCCATCTCTGTCCAATTGAGGAGATTCTCCCTCCATTTCTCTCCATCTCTTGCTCTCTCACTCTCTCCCTCTCACCTATTTTCTCTCAGTCTCTCCATCTCTCTATGATTCTTTCAAGCTCAGTTCTTCCTCTCTCTCTCTCTCTCCATCACTCTCTCTTTTCTATTTCGCTCTCTATTACTTGCTCTCCAACTCTCTTGCTCTTTCTGTCCATGTTGGGTCCCTTTAAGAGTTTGGGAGAGTTCTGGTGGTGCAGGGTCCCTTTAAGAGTCTGGTGCTGACCCCCCTCCCCCACCCCAGGGGCGGGGTTACAAGGCGCCCAAACCGCGGCTGCGCGGAGGCTGCAGGCAGCTTTTGACCCCTTGACCACCTGTCACGTGGGGCGAAGCAGCCAATGGGATCTCACCGACGCCCTGGCGGGAGGGAGGTGTCCTCAGCCGCCATGTTTGCGCGACGTCACCCGCCGGCCTCTTCTTTCCGCAAACAGCAGCTGAAAGGAAAAGGAGAAGCGGCTTCAGCTGTCGATCTCAATGGAGGAAAGTTGAATGTCTGAGCCGGGGGGAGAATATAAAAAAGCGGCGGTTAACGCTCTTGTGGAGATGCGCATGTGCGGAGCATCCTCCCAGAGTGCAGCGCGGCCTGTACCGCAGAAAGGGGCCTTTCCCACTCGCGGGGCATTGTGGGAGGCGCAGGACGCCATTGCCCCCTCATTAACTCAGTCAAATTTAACTCATTCCCTCTCAGCTCTCTCTCCCTCCTTTTCATATTGCAGGCTGAAATGGGCTTTGTTGGCATCCATTACACCATCCCGGGTGTGATCAGATACTCTGTCCCTTCGTAAACGATTTCCCGTCCCTCCATCAGCTTGTGATTGTTATTGGCTTTTCTCCGACTGAAATGGTTGCTGAATTTGTTGCTCTTTTTCTCCTGGCTTCATAACCAACCCTCTCTCCCTCTGTCTCTCTCCTCGTGTCAGAGATAGCAGGAGGGAGAGATAGAGAGAGGAAGACAGAGAAAGACACAGAGAACAACCCCAGCTTCTCCAATCTATCCACGCAACTCAAGTCCCTCATCCCTGGAACCTTGCTCATGAATCTTTTCTGCATCCTCTCTAATGCCTCCCCATCCTTCCTAAAGTACGGTGTCCAGAATTGGACACAATACTAGATGAGGATGAAGCAGTGTTTTATAAAGCTTCATCATAACCTCCTTGCTTTTATACTCTCAGCCTCCAGTTACAAAGCCTAGGATCCCATATGCCTTTTAATCACTTTCTTAACTAGCTCTGCCACCTTCAATTTGTGCACAGACATCCCCAGGTCTCTCTGTTCCTGCACCCACTTCCTTCTGTTCTTAGGTTCCCATGACAGAGAGGGACAGGGAGGTCTAGAAATAATGAGGGGGAGAGAGAGCAAACAAACAGGAAACACATATGGGAACACCACCACCTGCAAGTTTCCCTTCCAGTCTCACACCATCCTGACTTGGAACTATATCACCATTCCTTCACTGTCACTAGGTCAAAATCCTGGATCTCACTTCCTAACAGCACTGTGGGTGTACCTACCCCACATGGACTGCAGTGGTTCAAGAAGGTTCAACGGCAATTGGTGATGGGCAATAAAATGCTGGCATAGCCAGTAATGAACACATCCAACAAATGAATAAAAAATAATAACAATTTGGCACCAAGTCACTAAAGGAGATATTGAACTGGACACAAGAACACAAGAAGTAGGAGCAGGAGTAGGCCATTCAGCCCCTCGAGCCTGCCCTGCCATTCAATAAGATCATGACTGATCTGTCCCAACACTCAACTCCTCTTTCAGGCCTGCTCTGCAGAACCCTCGACTCCCTGAGAGGGTTGAGAACAAATATTTTCCCACAAAGACAAACAGGGTGAGACTCCCAAATCTAGAGCCCCTTAGACAGCAAGAATCAAACCAGGTAGAATAAGGCACAAAAGGGAAACTTATGTCAGATACCGAGAGCTCAATACCACAGAAAGCCGAGAGGAGTGAAGAAAGTGCAGGGGTGAAATTAAAAATCAAATTAGGAAAGCAAAAAGATAGTCGGAAAATAATATTACCAAGTAAAATCAAGGAAAGCACAAAGATGTTTTATAAATACATGAAGAGCAAGAGGATAACTAAGGATAGAGTTTCAGGGACCAAAAAGGGAATGTGTGTATGGAGGTGGGAGATGTGGGCACGGTTCTTAATGAATACTTTGTATCCGTCTTCATAAAAGAGGGGGAACTATGCAGACATTGTAGTTAAAGAGGAGGAGTGTGAAATATTGGATGGGATAAACAGGGTGAGAGGGAAATATTAAGGTGTTTAGCATCTTTGAAAGTGAATAAATGGTCAGGCCTGGATGCATTGGAATCAGTTCAGAGAAGGTTCACTAGGCTGATTCCTGGGATGAAGGGGTTATCTTATGAGGAATAGTTGAACAGGTTGGGCCGATACTCATTGGAGTTTAGAAGAATGAGAGGTGATCTTATTGAAACATACAAGATTCTGATGGGACTTGACAGGGCGGATGTTGGGAGGATGTTTCCCTTGTGGAGGAGTCTTGAACGAGGGGGCACCGTTGAAAAATAAAGGGTCTGCCATTTAAGACTGAGCTAAGGAAGACTTCTTTCTCCCAGAGGTTGGTTAGGCTTTGGAATTCTCTTCCCCAGAGAGCAGTGGAGGTTGGGTCAATGAATTTACAAGGGAGTCAAGGGTTATCGGGGGCAGGCAGGAAAATGGAGTTAAAGTCACTATCAGATCAATCATGATCATATTGACTGACAGAACAGGCTCAAGAGGCTGAATGGCCTACTCCTGCTCCTATTTCTTCGGATCCAGTGTATAAATTGGAGGGTTTGCTCTCCACTTTTTAAACCATTTTTATAGCAGAGACAGGTCCATGTGTAATATAAACAGAGACAGGGTCTAGTGCAGACCTAACTAGTGCATTGATATCTGAGACTAGTGTAAAAGGTATCAAGGATACAGAATTCTAAATATACATTCAGGGGAAGTTTTTTAGGCCAGTACGTAGCAAGGTCAACAAGAGATGGGTCAGTTTGACACTTAGTTTTAGGGAATGAAGCTGGGCCGGTGGAAGGTGATTTAGAAAAGGTGGACTGGAAAACGGTACTTGAAGGTAAATCAGTGTCAGAGCAGTGAGATTGAATCATTTCATCCTGGAGGATTTATTACTCCAGAGTTATTTTTTATTTTCAGAGAAATTCAAATTCACAAGAGCCCAATGTGGGATTTGAACTCCGACTTTTTCAGTCATTACCTCAGGCTTTCAGATTACAAACTGTAAAAGACATTCACCTTCCTCCTGTTGTGACCTGACTGTCTCAGCTTTTGTGTATTGTCTCCAATCTTGTTCTTTCATGTGTCTGAAGACTTTGATGTTATTCAGACATTGGTAAACCACTTCATTCTCTCAGGTCATCGGCTTAAATACCTTCAGGGACACAATCCACAATCTAATTCACACCCTATTCAAGCAACCAAAATCTTCAACTCCATTCAGACACCCCGATATCCTGTCCCTGCACAGATAACTGACAGTTCCACAATGCAGAAATGTCCGAATGAGAAACCACATTTACCTGACACAATCCAAGCTCCAAACTGAATCATTAAGATATCGAAAATACCACAGAAATGTGACTTGTTCCTTGGAACAGTGAGACTGAAACATTTCAGGGTACTAGTCAACCAAGAAGGATTCCGAGAAAAGTCAGGATCAGGATTGAAAGAGAAAGAGAGACAGCAAAAAGGGGGGAGTGAGAGAGGGGGTAGAGAGAGAGAGAGAGAGAGAGGGAGAGACACTGTCAGCTCCTGGATGGGGAAGGATTCTCTGTTCCTTCACCCATTTTAACATTGTACCATTTAGTTTAGACAGAGAGACATAGACTGACAGGGTGACTGACAGAGAAAGAAGGATATTTAACATCGGATATTGGATGTAATTTAACCCCACAACCCTGTTCCGGCATTCAATGAGATCAGGGCTGATCTGTGATCTAACTTACACCATATATCCTACCTTTGCCCCTTATCTCTTACTATCTTTGTTTAACAAGAATCTATCAATCACAGGTTTAAAAATTAACCAATAATCCAGCATGAAATTTCCACAAACAATATCATGAGGGTGTGATGGCTCCCACAGTGGAATAGCTTACTGGATGTTTAAAATGGAGGCTATTTCTTCTGGATCATCAAACGTATCTGCCTGGGCCCCAACATCATCGACATTTCCCCCTCTCCCGATGTTTTTTTCTCTCCATATCTATCTCTTATATGTTTGTGTCCACAGCAGTGAAGGATTACATCAAATTAAAATCTCTTACATTATCCTTTTCATCCACCTCAACAATCTCTCTCTCTCCAACTTTGTCCCTCTCTACAGCCCTCTCTCTGCCTTCATAACTAACCCTCTCTCCCTCTGTCTCCCTCCTAGTGTCAGAGATAGCAGGAGGGAGAGACAGAGAGAGAATGTTGAAGGAACTGTACTCTGTTCCTAAGCTGTGCTGAACCTGCTCTGGGAGTGTTTGATGGGCTACATTAATCGCCCGTGTCCAGTCCTGTATCAGGCTGTGAAGAAGCACAGCTTGTTCAGTGTACAACGGGTCAAAGGGAACGATTCACTCCTGTCTGCTACTGGGAAGAGAGACTGACCTGAACATCAAAGCCGTGTTTGACCGAGTGTGACATCGAGGAGCCTGATGGACAGATGGCGGGACAGAGAGAGAGACAGAGAGAGAAGGAGAGAGAGGGAGAGACAGAGAGGGAAAGACAGATGGAGGAGCAAAGAAAGAGACCGAGAGAGGAGAGAGATGGAGAGACAGAGAGGGAAAGACAGATGGAGGGACAGTGAGAGACAGACAGAGATAGAAGGAGAGAGATGAAGGGACAGAGAGAGAAGGAGAAAGAGGGAGAGGCAGTGAGGGAAAGACAGATGGAGAGACAGAGATAGAAGGAGAGAGAGGGAGAGACAGAGAGGGAAAGACAGATGGACGGACAGAGAGAGAGAGGCAGAGAGAATGAGAGAAGGAGCGAGAGAAGGAGAGAGACGGAGAAACAGAGAGGGAAAGACAGATGGAGGGACAAGAGAGACAGACAGAGAGAGTGGCAGAGACAGAGATAGAAGGAGAGAGAGGGAGTGACAGGCGGTGGGGAAGAGAGATGGAGAGACAGAGAGAGAGAGACAGAGAGAGAAGGAGAGAGTGAGAGACAGAGAGGGAAAGACAGATGGAGGGACAGGGAGAGAGAGGCAGAGATGGAAGGAGAGAGAGGGAGAAACAGACAGGGAAAGATAGATGGAGGGACAGAGAGAGAGAGAGACAGAGAGAGTGGCAGTGCTAGAAGGGGAGAGAGGGAGTGACAGGGAGGGAAAGACAGATGGAGAGACAGAGAGAGAGGCAGAGATAGAAGGAGAGTGAGGGAGTGTCAGGGAGGGAAAGACAGATGGAGGGGCAGAGGGAGACGGACAGAGAGAGAGACAGAGATAGAAGGAGAGTGAGGGAGTGTCAGGCAGGGAAAGGCAGAAGAAGGGACAGAGAGAGAGAGACAGAGAGAGAAGGAGAGAGACGGTGTGACAGGGAGGGAAGGACAGATGGAGAGACAAAGAGAGAAAGACAGAGTGAGATGGAGAGAGATGGAGAGACAGGGAGGGGAAGACAGATGGAGGGAAAGAGAAAGAGAAGGAGAAAGGGAGTGACAGAGAGGGAAAGACAGATGGAGGAACAGAAAGAGAGACAGAGATAGAAGGAGAGAGAGGGAGAGCCAGAGAGGGAAAGTCACATGGAAAGACAGAGAGTGATAGATGGAGATGGAAGGAATGAGAGGGAGAGAAAGAGAGGGAAAGACAGATGGAGAGACAGAGAGAGAGAGGCAGAGATGGAAGGAGAGAAAGGGATTGATAGGGAGAGAAGGACAGATGGGAAGACAGAGAGAAAGAGAGAGATAGAAGGAGAGAGAGGGAGAGACAGAGAGGGAAAGACAGATGGAGAGACAGAGAGAGAAGGAGTGACAGGGAGGGAATGACAGATGGAGAGATAGAGAGAGAGATAGAGACAGAAGGAGAGAGACAGAGAGGGAAAGACAAATGGAGGGACAGAGTGAGAGACAGGGAGAGAATGAGAGAGAGGGAATGATAGAGACGGAAAGACAGATGGAGGGACAGAGAGAGAAGGAGAGAGAGGGAGTGACAGAGAGGGAAAGACAGATGGAGAGACAGACAGAGAGGCAGAGTCAGAGAGAGAAGGAGAGAGAGGGAGAGACAGAGAGGGAAAGGCAGTTGGAGAGAAAGAGAGCGAGACAGAGAGAGAGGGAGAGACAGAGATAGAAGCAGAGAGAGGGAGAGACAGAAAGGGAAGGACAGATGGAGGGACACAGACAGAGGAGGAGACAGCGAGAGAAGGAGAGAGAGGGAGTGACGGGGGCGGGGGGGTGGGGGAGAGACAGATGGAGAGACAGAGTGAGAGAGAGTCAGATGGAACGAGAGAGCGGGCGTGACAGGGAGAGAAATACAGATGGAGGGACAGAGTGAGAGACAGAGAGAGAAGGAGAGAAATGGAGTGACAGGGACGGAAGGACAGATGTAGGATAGAGAGACAGAGACAGAGATAGAAGGAGAGAGTGGTAGTGACAGTGATGGAAAGACAAATGGAGGAACAGAGAGAGGGACAGAGATAGAAGGAGAGAGGGGGAGTGTCAGGGAGGGAAACACAGATGGAGGGACAGAGAGAGAGAGACAGAGAGAGAAGGAGAGAGATGGAGCAACAGGGAGGGAAGGACAGATGGAGGGATAGAAGAGAAACAGAGATAGAAGGAGAGAGAGGGAGTGTCAGGGAGGAAAGGACAGATGGAGGGACAGAGAGAGAGACAGAGATGGAAGGAAAGAGAGGGAGTGTCAGGGAGGGAAAGACAGATGGAGGGACAGAGAGAGACAGACAGAGAGAGAAGGACAGAGAGGGAAAGACAGATGGAGAGACAGAGAGAGAGAGACAGAGTTGGAAGGAGAGAGAGGGAGTGACAGAGAGGGAAAGACAGATGGAGGAAAGCGAGAGAGAGAGGCAGAGATACAGATAGAAGGAGAGAGAGGGAGTGTCATGGAGGGAAAGATAGATGGAGGGACAAAGTGAGAGACAGAGAGAGAATGGGAGAGATGGAGTGACAGGGAGGGAAGGACAGATGGAGGGATAGCTGGAGAGAGACAGAGATAGGAGAGAGATGGAGTGACAGAGAGGGAAAGTCAAATGGAGGGACAGAGAGAGAAGTAGAGACTGAGATAGACAGATAGAGAGGGAGTGACAGAGGGAGAAAGACAGATGGAGGGACAGAGAGAGAGAAGGAGCGAGAGGTAGAGGCAGAGAGAAGGAGAGAGGGAGAGATGGAGTGACAGAGAGGGAAGGACTGATGGAGGAACAGAGAGATAGACAGAGATAGAAGGAGAGAGAGGGAGTGACAGAGAGGGAAAGGTAAAATGGATACAGAACTGGCTCAGTCATAGAAGACAGAGGGTAGCAGTGGAAGGGTTTTTTTCTGAATGGAGGGATGTGACTAGTGGTGTTCCGCAGGGATCACTGCTGGGACCTTTGCTGTTTGTAGGATATATAAATGATTTGGAGGAAAATGTAGCTGGTCTGATTAGTAAGTTTGCGGACGACACAAAGGTTGGTGGAGTTGCGGATAGTGATGAGGATGGTCAGAGGATACAGCAGGATATAGATCGGTTGGAGACTTGGGCGGAGAAATGGCAGATGGAGTTTAATTCGGACAAATGTGAGGTAATACATTTCTGAAGGTCTAATGCAGGTGGGAAGTATACAGTAAATGGCAGAACCCTTCGGAGTATTGACAGGCAGAGAGATCTGGGCGTACAGGTCCACAGGTCACTGAAAGTGCAACACAGGTGGATAAGGTAGTCAAGAAGGCATACAGCATGCTTGCCTTCATCGGTCGGGGAATAGAGTATAAAAATAGGCAAGTCATGTTGCAGCTGTACAGAACTTTAGTTAGGCCACACTTAGAATTCTGGTCGTCACACTACCAGAAGGACGTGGAGACTTTGGAGAGGGTACCAAAGAGGTTTACCAGGATGTTGCCTGGTCTGGAGGGCATTAGCGATGAGGAGAGGTTGGATAAACTCGGATTGTTTTCACTGGAACGACGGAGGTGGAGGGGCGACATGATAGAGGTTTACAAAGTTATAAGTGGCATGGACAGAGTGGATAGTCAGAAGCTTTTTCCCAGGGTGGAAGAGTCAGTTACTAGGGGACAGAGGTTTAAGGTGAGAGGGGGCAAAGTTTAGAGGGGATGTGCGAGGCAAGTTCCTTACACAGAGGGTGGTGAGTGCCTGGAACGTGTTGCCGGGGGAGGTGGTGGAAGCAGGTACCATAGAGACGTTTAAGAGACATCTTGACAAATACATGAATAGGATGGGAATAGAGGGATACGGACCCAAGAAGTGCAGAAGGTTTTAGTTTAGGCAGGCATCAAGATCGGCGCAGCCTTGGAGGGCCGAATGGCCTGTTCCTGTGCTGTACTGTTCTTTGTTCTTTGACAGATGGAGGGACAGAGAGAGAGACAGAGAGAGACAGAGAGAGAAGGAGAGAGATGGAGTGACAGGGAGGGAAGGATAGATGGAGGGACAGAGAGAGAGACAGAGAGAGAGGCAGAGACAGAGATCGAAGGAGAGAGGCAGAGACAGAGATAGAAGAGAGACGGAGAGACAGAGAGGGAAAGACAGATGGAGAGACAGAGAGAAAGACAGAGATAGAAGGAGAGTGAAGGAGTGTCATGGAGAGAAAGACAGATGGAGGGACAGAGAGAGAGACAGAGAGAGAAGGAGTGACAGGGAGGGAAGGACAGATGGATGGATAGAGAGAGAGAGAGACAGAGAAAGACGGAAAGAGTGGGCGTGACAGAGAGGGAAAGGCAGATGGAGGGAAAGAGAGAGAGACAGAGAGAGAGGCAGAGAGAGAGGCAGAGAGAGATGCAGAGACAGAGATGGAAGGAGAGAGAGGGATTGTCAGGGGGTTGGGAAGGCAGATGAAGAGACAGAGAGTGAGAGACAGAGATAGAAGGAGAGAGAGGGAGCGACAGGAAGGGAAAGACAGATGGAGAGACGGAGATAGAGACAAAGAGAGAAGGAGAGAGATGGAGTGACAGAGAGGGAAGGATAGATGGAGGGATAGAGCGACAGAGAGAGAGAGATAGAAGGAGAGAGAGGGAGTGACAGAGAGAGGGAAAAACAGATGGAGGGACATAGTGAGAGACAGAGAGAGATGGAGTGACAGGGAGGGACGGACAGATGGAGGGATAGAGAGAGAAGCAGAGATAGGAGGAGAGAGAGGGAGTGATGAGTGTGGAGATTGCGGGGGGGAATTATTGCGGGGGGGGATAAATTGCGGGGGGGGATTTATTGCGGGGGGGGATAAATTGCGGGGGGGGATTATTGCGGGGGGGAATAATTGCGGGGGGTAGATTGCGGGGGGGGGATGATCAGCCAGGATCGTATTGAATGGCGGAGCAGGCTCGATGGGCTGAATGGCCTACTCCTGTTCCTATGTTCCCAAGCTGCTGAAATAGTTTCTCCCAAACTACCCCATCAGTTCCCCTTAATATCTCAACAGCTTTGAACAAATCACCTTGATCCTCCTAAATTCCAGGCAATATATCCCTAGTTTGTGTAATATCACCTTGTAATTTAACCCTTGGAGTCCAGTTATCATTCTGGTAAATCTACACTGCACTCAAATGGACATGGACCCCCCAAAGTCTCTTTCAACCTCCAGTATTTCTATCTTTTCACCATTTATAAAGTACTCTGTTCTAGTCTTTTTTTGCTGACATTGAAATCTAACTACCACAGTTTTGCCCATTTATTTAAGATATTAATATCTCTTTGCAATGTTCTGCTTCCAGCTACACTGCTTACAATGCTGCCTATTTTTGTGTCATTGGTAAACTTGGGTATGTTGCATTCTACCACATCATCTTAAATCATTAATAAATACAGCAAACTGACACACACACAGGCTTTGCACTAGTAGACAGGAGTGAATCATTCCAACCTAGAGGTTTTTTAATTCCAGATTTATGTTTTTTTAAAGAAAAAACAAAATTCAAATTCACAACAGCCCAGTGTGGGATTTGAACTCCTACTTTTTCAATCATCAGCTCAGGCCTTCAAATTAAAACCCATAAAAAGAGATTCATTTTCCTCCTGCTGATGTCTGACTGACTGAGGTTTTGTAGATTGTTCCCTTCTCCTCTTCTTCCATGTGTTTGAAGTCTTTGAAGTTTGTCAGACATTGGTAAACTACTTCATGTGGTGTTCTGTAAATACCTTCAATTCTGTGTATCTGGAAGGGACACAATTCAAATTCTCACCTTATTGCATCAACTAAAACCTGCAGGTCCATTCAAACAACTCTATTTCCTGTCTCTGCAAAGATAGCTCACACTTCCACAATGCAGGAATGTCTGAATGGAAACAGCTTTTGACACATTTCCCAACACGTTTGCTAACACTTTTCAGGATAAAGCTAAATTCAACTTAGAGATTGCAAGCCCTAAATTGAATCTTTTAGATGTAAAAAGTGACACAAATGAAATCCCAGATCTCTCTGTCCCTGCACCCATTTTAACATTGGACCATTTAGTTTATATCACTTCTCCTCAGCCTTCCTTCCAAAATGCATCATTTGACATTTCTCAGCATTGAAGTTAACCTGCTATGTGTCTGACCATTTCACCAGACTGCCTCTATCCTCCTGAAGTCTACTCCTATTCCCTTCACTGTTTCTTACATTGCAGATGGCACAATGTTGAAGTTATGCCCTGTTTACCCCAGTCTAAGTCATTCATATATCAATAAGATCAGTGGTCCTAATCAAAACCCCTGGGGAATACCACAATTTACACTGTATACAGTGAGTACAAAAGCCGAGAGGGTGTGCTGAACATTTATAAAGCTCTGGTCAGGTAACAGAGAGGGAGAGACTGGGATTCAGAGGGTAACGGAGAGGGAGAGTCTGGGATTCAGATGGTAACAGAGAGGGAGAGTCTGGGATTCAGAGGGAAACAGAGAGGGAGAGACTGGGATTCAGACGGTAACAGAGAGGGAGAGTCTGGGATTCACAGGGTAACAGAGAGGGAGAGTCTGGGACTCAGAGGGTAAGAGAGAGGGAGAGACTGGGATTCACAGGGTAACAGAGAGGGAGATTCTGGGATTCTGAGGGAAACATGGAGGGAGAGACTGGGATTCAGAGAGTAACAGAGGGGGAGAGAATGGGATTCAGAGGGTAACGGAGAGGGAGAGACTGGGATTCAGAGGGTAACAGAGAGGGAGAGACTGGGATTCAGAGGGTAACAGAGAGGGTGAGACTGGGATTCAGAGGGCAACAGAGAGGGAGAGACTAGAATGCAGAGGGTAACAGAGAGCGAGAGACTGGGATTCAGAGGGTAACAGAGAGGGAGAGACTGGAATTCAGAGGGTAACAGAGAGGGAGAGACTGGGATTCAGAGGGTAACAGAGAGGGAGAGACTGGAATTCAGAGGGTAACAGAGAGGGAGAGTCTGGGATTCAGAGGGTAACAGAGAGGGAGAGACTGGGATTCAGAGAGTAACAGAGAGGGAGAGACTGGGATTCAGAGGGTAACGGAGAGGGAGAGACTGGAATTCAGAGGGTAACAGAGAGGGAGAGACTGGGATTCAGAGGGGAACAGAGAGGGAGAGACTGGGATTCAGAGGGTAACAGAGAGGGAGAGACTGGGATTCAGAGGGTAACGGAGAGGGAGAGTCTGGGATTCAGAGGGTAACAGAGAGGGAGAGACTGGGATTCAGAGAGTAACAGAGAGGGAGAGACTGGGATTCAGAGGGTAACAGAGGGAAAAATAGAGTTGGCGAGGGCAACATAGAAATTTTAAGGCACAGAAAGCGGCCACTTGGCCCATCCTCTCTGTGCCAGCCGAAAAACGATCAACCTATTCTAATCCCACCTTCCAGCATTTGGTCTGAGCTCTGCAGCTTACCGCACTTGAGGTATCTATCCAGACTCCTTCTGAATGAGTTGAGGGTCTCTGCCTCAACTACCCTTTCAGGCAGTGAGTTCCAGAACATCGCGACCCTCTGGGTGAAAAAGATTTTCCTCAACTCCCCTCTAATTTTTCGACCAATCACTTTAAATCTATGCCCCCTCGTCACTGACCTTTCTGCTATGGTTCTCTGCCCTTCACCTCCACTCTATCCAGGACCCTCAACATTTTGTACATTTCAATCAGATCTCCCCTCAGCCTTCTCTTTTCCAAGGACAACAACCCCTGCCTATCCTCACAGCTACAATTCTCCAGTCCTGGCAACATCCTGGAAAATGGGAGAGAGACAAAGTCCCGTGTTCATAACACATGGATAAAGAGGTTAATCATCTGAGCTGTAACTCTGAGACAGAGACAGAGAGAGAGAGGGAGGGAGAGAGGGAGAAAGAGAGAGAGAGAGGGAGGGAGAGAGGGAGGGAGAGAGGGAGGGAGAGAGGGAGGGAGAGAGGGAGGGAGAGAGGGAGTGAGAGAGGGAGGGAGAGAGGGAGGGAGAGAGGGAGGGAGAGATCGTGTGGGGGAGACACAAACTGAGACGTGGACAGAGGCAGCGAGAGAGAGGGAGAGATAGAGAGGGAGAGGCTGAAGAGAGAGATAGAGAGAGACAGAGAGAGAGGGAGCGATGGTGTGAGGGAGGCACAAATTGAGACATGGACAGAGGTTGAGAAAGAGAGAGAGGGAGAGACAGAGAGAGAGAGCTGGGGGAGAGACAGATAGAGAGTGAGAGAGGCACAGAGAGAGAAGGAGACACAGAGAGGCAGACATAGAGAGGCAGACAGGGAGCTAGAGAGAGACAGAGAGAGAGGGAGAGATGGTGTGAGGGAGGCACAAATTGAGACATGGACAGAGGAAGAGAGAGAGAGGGAGAGATAGAGCGAGAGAGAGAAAAAGACAGAGAGGGATAGATAGCGAGAGTGAGAGGGGGTAAGACAGATAGCGAGGGACAGAGGCAGTGTGAGAGAGGCAGTGTGAGAGAGGCAGATTAGAAGGTAGCAAATGTAACCCCACTATCTACAAAAGGAAGGAGGGAGAAAATAGGGAACTGAAGACCTGTTCGTCTAACATCAGTCATAGGGAAAATGGTTGAATCTATAATAAAGGATGTGATAACAGGACACTTAAAGAGAGATTGCGGGGGGGTGGGGGGGAAAGAGAGAAATGGGGGGAGAGAGAAATGGGGGGGGAGAGAGAGGGGGGAGAGTGCGTGAGTGAGACGGAGCAAAGGAGAGAGATACTAGGTTAGGTGGGACAATAAGCTGTGAGGAGGACACAAATAGACGACAAAGAGAGATGGTTTGGGATAGACAGCGATAAATGTCCCAGTGTTGTGGTAACATAAAATGGCCACTGAAAATGAACCTAAAATGGCTGACTGATGTGTGTGGATTTCCACAGATGAGAGGAGAGAGAGAGAGACATACAGACAGACAGAAAGAGAGACAAAGAGGGAGACAGAGACCAAGACACAGAGAGTGATCGCAGGATATTGGGCGGAGGACAGAGGAAGAGGAGGAGGCCATTTGGCCCCTCAACCCTATTCTGTCATTCAATGAGCTTATGGCTGATGTGTGATCTAACTCCATGTACCTATCTTTGCCCCTTAATACCTTTGGTTAACAAAAATCTATCAAACTCAGATTTAAAAATTAACAAGTGTCTCAGCATCAATTGCTGTTTGTGGAAGAGAGTTCCAAACTGATACCACACCTGGTGTGTTGAAGTGTTTCTTCATTTCACTCCTGAAAGGTTTTTAGACTAGGTTTATATTTTTAGACTATGCCCCCATGTTCTAGACTCTGCAGCCAGTGGGAATTGTTACTCTCTGTCTACCCCATCAGTTTCCCTTATTATCTTGAAAACCATCATCAAATCACACCTGAGCCTTCAAAATTCCAGGGATACAGAGTAAATCTCCAGCTACACTGTCCCATTAAACATTCCCAAGCTAAGCACAATGTTGGGTTTGACACAGAGTAAATTTCCCTCTACACTGTCCCATCACACACTCCCAGGGCAGGAACATCATGGGGTGGATACAGAGTGAATCTCACTCTGCACTGTCCGATAGAGACAGAAAGAGAGAAACAGAGAGACAGAGACTGACAGGGTGACTAAAAGAGAAAGAAGGATACTTCACAGGGGATATTGGAAGAGGAGGATGCAATTTAACCCCACAATCCTGTTCCGGCATCCAATGTGATCTTGGCTGATCTGTGATGTAACTTACACCATATATCCTGCCTTTGCCCCTTATCTCTTAATACCTTTGGTTAACAAGAATCTATCAATCACAGATTTAAAAATTAACCAATAAGCCAGCATGAAATTTGCACAACCAATATCATTGTGTGGGTATTTCTGTGTGTTTGTGTTTGTGTCTATGCCTGTTTGGGTGTGATGGCTCCCACAGTGGAATAGCTTGCTGGATGTTTAAAATGGAGGCTATTCCTTCTGGATCATCAAACGTATACGCCTGGGCCCCAACATTGTCTGCATTTCCCCCTCTCTTGATGTTTTACATTAATCGGCCGTGTACAGTCCTGTATCAGGCTGTGAAGAAGCAGAGCATTTTCAGTACACAACGGGTCAAAGGGAATGATTCACTCCTGTCTGCTACTGGGAAGAGAGACTGACCTTAACATCAAGGCAGCGTTTGACCGAGTGTGACATCGAGGAGCCCGAGTAAAACTGAAGTCAGTGGGAATCGGGGGAAATCTCTCCACTGGTTGGAATCATACCGAGCACAAAGGAAGATGGTTTTGGTTGTTGGAGTTCAATCATCTCAGTCCCAGGACATCACTGCAGGAGTTTATCAGGGTAGTGTCCTCAGCCCAGCCATCTTCAGCTGAGATCCCAGCAGAAAGTGCTTTAAATACTGAGCAGGTCAAGCAGCATCTGTGGAGAGAGAAACAGAGTTAGTGATTCAGCTCGATGCTTTCCAGATTTCCAGCATCCGCAGTATTTTGCCTCAGATAATGAAGCAATCCAGAGCCACATGCACCAAGACCCAGACAACATTCAGGTTTGGACCGACCAGTGACAAGTAACATTCACGTCACACAAGTGCCAGGCAATGAGGATCTGCAACAAGAGAGAATCCAACCACCTCCCCTTGGCATTCAAAGCATTATCCCATCGCTGAATCACCCAGCGTCAACATCCTGGAGAAACATTGACATCAAACTTAACTGAACGAAACACATCAATAGTTTCTTCACCCAGTGGCTGGTGGGTGTCTGGAACTCACTGCCTGAAAGGGTGGTAGAGGCAGAAACCCTCATCACATTTAAAACAATCTCTTGGATATTCACTTCTCCATGTTTAAAATGGGTAAGGAATAACTCTCCTCGTCTACACTGCCCCATCGAACACTCTCAGAGAAGGTGCAGCATGGCTTAGATAGAGAGTAAAGCTCCGTTAAAACATTCCCTGGAGTGTCGGATTAACCCGGGTCACTCACTGTGCCCGGCGCAGCCTCAAGACTCACCTGCCTCAGTCACTGAGACGCTCCTGTATCACTTGCCTTAACGTAAGTGGATGCCGGGTTTGGGAGCAGGACAGGCACACGGGATTAGGACGACTGCTCATGTGGAGGATAAGCATCAGTAATCCCTCAGAGAATCAGAACAGACCAGCGAGACTCAGAAAAGGAAACTTGTGTTGAATTTGTGAGTCTTGCATTGTGGAATGTTTTAGTATTTGGTGAGAATGTTGAGCCAGTGACATTTTGCCCCAGTGGGATGAATAGACACTATATGACTTGATTACAACAGTAAGGTACCGTGTGTACTGTAAATATGGACTGAAATAACAATGTAAATGATCAATTTTCAGCTGAATTTTATGACTACAGTTATACCTGCAATCCTGTCAGAATGTACATAAGACACGATGGGATGAAGTCAAAGTGACCACTGTTGAATTTACTAGCTTGATCTTTGTGGGAACACAAGGGTTAAGTTAGTTAAAAATATTAAATGGTCAATTCACTTGTTTAAGTAAACACTGAACAGAAATGGGTCTGGAATGTCCTATGTACTGCATTCCTACTCCTACATCTACTCTGTCAGGACCCCTCATGATTTTGAACACCTCTATCAAATCTAATCTCAAGTTTCTCTTCTCTATGGAGAACAACACCAGTTTCTCCAATCTATCCACGTAACTGAAGTCCCTCATCCCTGGAACCTTGCTCGTGAATCTTTTCTGCATCCTCTCTAAAGCCCCCACATCCTTCCGAAAGTACGGTGTCCAGAATTGGACACAATACTAGTTGAGGATGAAGCAGTGTTTTATAAAGCTTCATCATAACCTCCTTGCTTTTATACTCTAAGCCTCTATTTACAAAGCCTAGGATCCCATATGCCTTTTAACCACTTTCTCAACTAGCTCTGCCACCTTCAGTTTGTGCTCAGACATCCCCAGGTCTCTCTGTTCCTGCACCCACTTCCTTCTGTTCTTAGGTTCTCATAACACAGAGGGACAGGAGGACAGTGAGGTCTAGAAAGAAGGAGGGGGAGAGAGAGCAAACAAACAGGAAACACATATGGGAACACCACCATCTTCAAGTTTCCCTGAAGTCACTCACCATCCTGACTTGGAACTATATCGCTGCTCCTTCACTGTGACTGGGTCAAAATCCTGGATCTCCCTTCCTAACAGCACTGTGGGTGTACCTACCCCACATGGACTGCAGCGGTTCAAGAAGGAGGCTCAACACCACCTTCTCAAGGGCAATTATGAATGGGCAATAAATGCTGTCCTGGCCACTAACGCACACATCCAACAAATGAATCAAGAAAATAAAAATTTGACACTGAGTCACTTCAGGAGATATTAGACCAGATGACCAAAAACTTGGTCAGAGGTTGGTTTGAGGGAGAATCCTCAAAGAGGAAAGAGAGTTAGTGAGATGGTGAGGTTTGGGAAAGGAATTCCAGAGTTAGGGCCTTGGCAGCTTGAAGGCACGGCCACCAATGGTGGAACGATTCAAATTGGGGATGTTCAAGAGGCCAGAATTAGAGGATGGCAGATATTGGTGGATTGTGGAGCTGGAGGAGATTGCAGAGATAGGGAGGGGTCATTTGTGGAAGACAATTCCAAAATTCCACCATCCTTTGTGTGTAGAAGTGTTAATAAATTTCACCCTTGAAAGGGTCTTCGACTAATGTTCGATTTTTCGACTGTGCCCCTCGTCCGAGACTCCTCCAACCATTGAGAAGAGTTTCTCTCTATCTACCCCATCAGTTTCCAGTATTGTCTTGTAAACTTTGATCAATTCACCCAGCACAGTGGCACAGTGGTTAGCACCGCAGCCTCACAGCTCCAGCGACCCGGGTTCAATTCTGGGTACTACCTGTGTGGAGTTTGCAAGTTCTGCCTGTGTCTGCGTGGGTTTCCACCGGGTGCTCCGGTTTCCTCCCACATGCCAAAGACTTGCAGGTTGATCGGTAAATTGGCCATTAGCAATTGCCCCTAGTATAGGTGGGTGGTAGGGAAATATGGGGACAGGTGGGGATGTGGTAGGAATATGGAATTAGTGTAGGATTAGTATTAATGGGTGGTTGATGGTCGGCACAGACTCGGTGGGCCAAAGGGCCTGTTTCAGTGCTGTATCTCTAAACTAAACTAAACTTAACACCCCTTACACTTCAAAATTCCAGGGATACAGAGTAAAGCTCCATCTGAACTGTCCCTTCAAATGCTGCCAAGCCAAGTACAGAATGGAGTTATCTACAGAGCAAATCTCTGTCCTCTCTGTTCTATAAAACACTCGCAGGACAGGTACAGTGTGGGGTTAGATACCGAGTAAAGCTGCCTCTATATATGCCTCTCTTTCTCCTCCTCCATCCAGATGGAGAGTGTAACAGTGAGAAAGACAGGGATAGATATAGAGAGAGAAGAACAGAGAGAGGGAAGGATAGCAATGGGGAGAGATGACCAGAGAGGAAGAGATTGGGATGGAGAGTGTCGGTCAGTGTTCCTGCAAAGCTGTGTGCAGCAGCCTGGAAGGTACCACGCAGGTCCTGTTCCGTGATAAATAACACACGTCTTCGAAGATTCTTAAAAATTTAAAGGGACTGCACATGGGACAAAAAAAACTTGCCGTGCACAACCACTAAATTTTCTGGGAACATTGGAGCCAGCTGTAGCTCAGTGGGTAATAATCCTGCCTCTGAGTTATACGTTTGTGGGTTCAGATCTGAACACAAAATCTAGACTGATGTCACCCAACAGAAAATCAGAACAGACCAGCGAGACACAGAAAAGGAAACTTGTGTTAAATTTGTGAGCCTCGCTTTCTGTAATGTTTTAGTGTTTGGTCAGAATGTTGACCCAGTGAAATTTTGCCCCTGTGGCATGAGAGTTATCTGAATAGAGATTATAACATCTTATTACAACATGAAGGGACCGTGCGCACTGAGTATAACAACATTTGCAGCGTCCCATCATGTAAAATACTTTACTGGGTGTGGGATCAGGGTTTGATATTTCCAAAACACTGAGGGAAACTCGAACTTTTAATCAGCCCTGGGAGGAAAGTAAACCTGGAGACTTTCAAACAGTAATCAATGTCTGATTTGATCAATTATTAGGGATTAATCAATTTAGTATACAAAGCAGACAGAATATGCCGTTAAAGAGCGGGATATGGGTTTCCTACCAGCCTGCAGAAGGAAGTGCACCCTCTGCAGTTGTGGTATCACCAAAAGCAGCCAAATTAAAATAGCAAATTGATGTATGTGGAGTTTTACTGAGGTTCTGAGAGAGGAGAGAGAAACAGGCAGAGACACAGACAGCCAGACACACACCCACACACAGAACCACACACACACACAGACCGACATGCACAGACACACAGAGACCGACATGCACAGACACACACACAAACAGACTGCCCAAGGGACAGAGAGTGACAGAAGAATATTTCAATTTCTATAATATTTCAATTTCAGTTTCTATAAGATCCCCCCTCATTCTTCTGAATTCCAATTAATATAATCCCAATCTACTCAGTCTCTCCTCATAAGCCAACCCCCTCAACTCCGGAATCAACCTAGTGAACCTCCTCTGCACCCTCTCCAGTGCCAGTACATCCTTTCTCAAGTAAGGAGACCAAAACTGCACACAGTACTCCAGGTGCGGCCTCACCAGTACCTTATACAGCTGCAACATAACCTCTCTGCTTTTAAACTCAATCCCTTTAGCAATGAAGGACAAAATTCCATTTGCCTTCCTAATTACTTGCTGTACCTGCAGACCAACCTTTTGCGATTCATGCACAAGGACACCCAGGTCCCTCTGCATAGCAGCATGCTGCAACTTTTTACCATTCAAGTAATAATCCTTTTTACTGTTACTCCTACCGAAATGAATAACTTCACATTTATTAACATTGTATTCCATCTGCCAGACCTTTGCCCACTCACTCAATGTATCTATGTTCCTCTGCAAAGTTTCACAGTCATCTGCACACTTTGCTCTGCCACTCATCTTAGTGTCATCTGCAAACTTTAACACCCTACACGTGGTCCCCAACTCCAAATCATCGATATAAATTGTAAATAATTGTGGTCCCAACACCGATCCCTGAGGCACACCACTCGTGACTGATTGCCAGCCAGAATAGCACTCATTTATCCCCACTCTCTGCTTCCTGTTAGTCAACCAGAGAGGGAAAGGCAGTTGGAGAGACAGAGAGAGAGAGAGACGCAGAGATGGAAGGAGAGAGATGGAGTGACAGGGAGGGAAAGACAGATGGAGGGACAGAGTGAGAGACAGAGAGAGGAGAGAGATGGAGTGACAGGGAGGGAAGGACAGATGGAGAGACAGAGAGCGAGAGACAGAGATAGAAGGAGAGAGAGGGAGTGACAGGGAGGGAAAGACAGATGGAGAGACAGATGGAGGGACAGAGAGTGGAGAGAGATGGAGTGACAGGGAGGGAAAGACAGATGGAGGGACAGAGTGAGATAGGCAGAGATAGAAGGACAGAGAGGTAGTGACAGGGCGGGAAGGACAGATGGAAAGACTGAGAGCGAGAGACAGAGATGGAAGGAGAGAAAGGGAGTGACAGGGAGGGAAAGACAGATGGAGAGACAGAGAGAGAGAGACAGAGATAGAAGGAGAGAGAGGGAGTGACATGGAGGGAAAGACAGATGGAAAGACTGAGAGAGAGAGAGGCAGAGATGGAAGGAGGGAGAGGGAGTGACATGGAGGGAAAGACAGATGGAAAGACTGAGAGAGAGAGAGAGAGACAGAGATAGAAGGAGAGAGAGGGAGTGACAGGGAGGGAAAGACAGATGGAAAGACTGGGAGAGAGACAGCGAGGGAAAGACACATGGAGGGGCAGAGAGTGAGACAGAGAGAGAAGGAGAGAGAGGGAGTGTCAGGGAGGGAAAGACAGATGGAGGGACAGAGAGAGAGGGAGAGACAGGGAGAGAGATGGATTGACAGGGAGTGAAGGAAAGATGGAGGGATAGAGAGAGAGACAGAGAGAGGCAGAGACAGAGATCGAAGGAGGGAGATGGAGTGACGGGGGGTGGGTGGGGGTTGCGGTAGACAGGTGGAGGGACAGAGAGAGAGAGGCAGAGATGGAAGTAGTGAGAGGGAGTGTCAAGGAGGGAAAGGCAGATGGAGGGACAAAGTGAGAGACAGAGAGAGCAGGAGAGAGATGGAGTGACAGGGAGGGAAGGACAGAAGGAGCGACAGAGAGATAGAGAGACAGAGATAGAAGGAAAGAGAGGGAGTGACAGAGAGGGAAAGACAGATGGAGGACAGAGGGAGAGAGACAGAGATAGAAGGGGAGAGAGGGAGTGACAGGGAGGGAAAGACAGATGGAGAGACAGGAAGAGAGACAGAGATCTCTCCCGATGTTTCTGTCTCCATACCTCTTTCTTAAATGTTTGTGCACACAGCAGTGAAGGATTACATCAAATTAATTTCTCTTACATTCTCCCTTTCAATCGACCCCGCAATCTCTCTCTCTCCAACCTTGTCCCTCTCTACAGCCCTCTCTCTGTCTCCATATCTAACCCTCTCTCCCTCTGTCTCTCTCCTAATGTCAGAGATAGCAGGAGGGAGAGACAGAGAGAGAATGTTGAAGGAACTGTACTCTGTTCCTAAGCTGTGCTGAAGCTGCTCTGGGAGTGTTTGATGGGCTACATTAATCGGCCGTGTACAGTCCTGTATCAGGCTGTGAAGAAACACAGCTTGTTCAGTGTACAACGGGTCAAAGGGAATGATTCACTCCTGTCTGCTACTGGGAAGAGAGACTGACCTTAACATCAAGGCAGCGTTTGACCGAGTGTGACATCGAGGAGCCCGAGTAAAACTGAAGTCAGTGGGAATCCGCTGGTTGGACTCATACCGAGCACAAAGGAAGATGGTTGTGGTTGTTGGAGGTCAATCATCTCAGTCCCAGGACATCACTGCAGGAGTTCCTCAGGTTAGTGTCCGAGGCTCAACCATCTTCAGCTGCTTCCTCAATGACCTGCCCTCCATCGTAAGGTCAGAAGTAGGGATGTTCACTGTTGATTGCACAGTGTTCAGTTCCATTCACACCTCCTCAGATAATGAAATCCCAGCAGGAAGTGATGGAAATACTGAGCAGGTCAGGCAGCATCTGTGGAGAGAGAAATAGAGTTAGTGATTCAGCTCGATGCTTTCCAGATTTCCAGCATCCGCAGTATTTTACCTCAGATAATGAAGCAATCCAGAGCCACATGCACCAAGACCCAGACAACATTCAGGTTTGGGCCGACCAGTGACAAGTAACATTCACGTCACACAAGTGCCAGGCAATGACCATCTGCAACAAGAGAGAATCCAACCACCTCCCCTTGGCATTCAAAGCATTATCCCATCGCTGAATCCCCCAGCGTCAACATCCTGGGGAAACATTGACATCAAACTTAGCAGAACGAAACACATCAATAGTTTCTTCACCATCTCTCTGGGACAGAGAGACACAGATAAAGAATGTGAGTAAGCCTTGACAGAACCTCAGTTAATTGTTCCAACCATTGTTAATGATAGAAATCAAGGATTATATTAGAGCAAAGGAAGAGGCAGAGAATGTTAGCCCCTTTATAACTATATCCTTTAGTTTAGATTGCCTCTCCTCCTTCTTCCTACCTGTGGAGGTGGGAGATGTGGGCATGGTTCTTAATGAATTCTCTGTGTCCGTCTTTATAAAAGAGTGGGAACGATACAGAGATTGTAGTTAAAGAGGAGGAGTGTGAAATATTGGATGGGATAAACAGAGTGAGAGGGAAATATGAAGGTGTTTGGCAGCTTTGAAAGTGGATAAATGGTCAGGCCTGGATGCATTGGAATCAGTTCAGAGAAGGTTCACTCGGCTGATTCCTGGGATGAAGGGGTTATCTTTGAGGAATGGTGGAACAGGTTGGGCCTATACTCATTGGAGTTTAGAAGAATGAGAGGTGATCTTATTGAAACATACAAGATTCTGAGGGGACTTTACAGGGCGGATGCTGGGAGGATGTTCCCCTTGTGGGGAAGTCTAGATCTAGGGGGCAGGTACACTGTGGGGTTTGATACAGAGTAAAGCTGCCTCTGTATATGCCTCTCTTTCTCCTCCTCCATCCAGATGGAGAGAGTAACAGTGAGAAAGAACAGGGATAGATATGGAGAATAAGAGAGAGAGGGAAGGATTGCAATGGGGAGAGAGTACCAGAGAGAAAGAGGAAGAGATTGGGATGGAGAGTGTTGGTCAATGTTCCTGCAAATCTGCGTGCAGCAGCCTCAAAGGTCCCACGCAGATCCTGTTCCACAATAAATAGCACACGTCTTCAAAGATTCTTCAAAGATTTCAAGGGACAGCTCACGTTAAAAAAAACTGGGCACGCACAACATCTAAATTTTCACGGGAACATTGGAGCCAACTGCGGAATACATGTTTTTTACCAGCCTGCATAAGGAAGTGTAACCTCTGCAGATGCGGTGAAACCAAAAGCAGCTGAATTCAAATGACAAACTGATGTATGTGGAGCTTTACAAAGGGTCTGAGAGAGGAGAGAGAAACAGACATAGACACACACACACACACACAGACACACACACAGACAGAAACACACAGACAGAAACACACACAGAAACACACACAGAAACACACACACAGAAACACACAGACAGAAACACACACACACAGACAGAAACACACACAGACAGAAACACACACACAGACAGAAACACACACACAGAAACACACACACAGAAACACACACACACAGACAGAAACACACACACAGACAGAAACACACACACAGACACACACACACAGACAGAAACACACACACAGACAGAAACACACACACAGAAACACACAGACACACACAGAAACACAGAAACACACACAGAAACACACACACACAGAAACAGAGTGACTCAGGGACAGAGAGCGAAAGAAGAATATTTCAATTTTCAAAAGGCATTTGATGAGATCAACCTTCGATTTAAAAATGACAATTGATTTTGCATCAATGTTTGCGTGCAGAAGACACGTTCCAAACTACTACCACCTTTAGCCTGGAGTGGCGGATTTTTACTCAGAGTGTTGTGAATCTTTGGAATTCTCTACCCCAGTGGGCTGTGGAAGCTCAGTCTGGGAAAAAGGCATTGAAGTGGATGATCAGCCATGATCGTATTGAATGGCGGAACAGGCTCGATGGGCTGAATGGCCTACTCCTGTTCCTATGTTCCCAAGCTGCTGAAATAGTTTCTCCCAAACTACCCCATCAGTTCCCCTTAATATCTCAACAGCTTTGAACAAATTACCTTGATCCTCCTAAATTCCAGGCAATAAATCCCTAGTTTGTGTAATGTCACCTCGTAATTTAACCCTTGGAGTCCAGTTATCATTCTGGTAAATCTACACTGCACTCAAATGGACATGGACCCCCCCAAAGTCTCTTTCAACCTCCAGTATTTCTATCTTTTCACCATTTATAAAGTACTCTGTTCTAGTCTTTTTTTGCTGACATTGAAATCTAACTACCACAGTTTTGCCCATTTATTTAAGATATTAATATCTCTTTGCATTGTTCTGCTTCCAGCTACACTGCTTACAATGCTGCCTATTTTTGTGTCATTGGTAAACTTGGGTATGTTGCATTCTACCACATCATCTTAATTCATTAATAAATACAGCAAACTGAGACACACACGGGCTTTGCACTAGTAGACAGGAGTGAATCATTCCAACCTAGAGGATTTTTAATTCCAGATTTATGTTTTTTTAAAGAAAAAATAGAATTCAAATTCACAACAGCCCAGCGTGGGATTTGAACTCCTACTTTTTCAGTCATCAGCTCAGGCCTTCAAATTAAAACCCATAAAAAGAGATTCATTTTCCTCCTGCTGATGTCTGACTGACTGAGGTTTTGTATATTGTTCCCTTCTCCTCTTCTTCCATGTGTTTGAAGTCTTTGAAGTTTGTCAGACATTGGTAAACTACTTCATGTGGTGTTCTGTAAATACCTTCAATTCTGTGTATCTGGAAGGGACACAATTCAAATTCTCACCTTATTGCATCAACCAAAACCTGCAGGTCCATTCAAACAACTCTATTTCCTGTCTCTGCAAAGATAGCTCACACTTCCACAATGCAGGAATGTCTGAATGGAAACAGCTTTTGACACATTTCCAAACATGTTTGCTAACACTTTTCAGGATGAAGCTAAATTCAACTTAGAGATTGCAAGCCCCAAATTGAATCTTTTAGATGTAAAAAGTGACACAAATGAAATCCCAGATCTCTCTGTCCCTGCACCCATTTTAACATTGTACCATTGAGTTTATATCGCTTCTCCTCAGCTTTCCTTCCAAAATGCATCATTTGACATTTCTCAGCATTGAAGTTAACCTGCTATGTGTCTGACCATTTCACCAGACTGCCTCTATCCTCCTGAAGTCTACTCCTATTCCCTTCACTGTTTATTACATTGCAAATGGCACAATGTTGAAGTTATGCCCTGTTTACCCCAGTCTAAGTCATTCATATATCAATAAGATCAGTGGTCCTAATCAAAACCCCTGGGGAATACCACAATTTACACTGTATACAGTGAGTACAAAAGCCGAGAGGGTGTGCTGAACATTTATAAAGCTCTGGTCAGGTAACAGAGAGGGAGAGACTGGGATTCAGAGGGTAACGGAGAGGGAGAGACTGGGACTCAGAGGGTAAGAGAGAGGGAGAGACTGGGATTCAGAGGGTAACGGAGAGGGAGAGACTGGGATTCAGAGGGTAAGAGAGAGGGAGAGACTGGGATTCAGAGGGTAACGGAGAGGGAGAGACTGGGACTCAGAGGGTAAATGAGAGGGAGAGACTGGGACTCAGAGGGTAAGAGAGAGGGAGAGACTGGGATTCAGATGGTAACAGAGAGGGAGAGGCTGGGATTCAGAGGGAAACAGAGAGGGAGAGACTGGGATTCAGACGGTAACAGAGAGGGAGAGTCTGGGATTCAGAGGGAAACAGAGAGGGAGAGACTGGGATTCAGACGGTAACAGAGAGGGAGAGACTGGGATTCAGAGGGGAACAGAGAGGGTGAGACTGGGACTCAGAGGGAAACAGAGAGGGAGAGACTGGGATTCAGACAGTAACAGAGAGGGAGAGTCTGGGATTCACAGGCTAACAGAGAGGGAGAGTCTGGGACTCAGAGGGTAAGAGAGAGGGAGAGACTGGGATTCAGAGGGTAACATGGAGGGAGAGACTGGGATTCAGAGAGTAACAGAGGGGGAGAGAATGGGATTCAGAGGGTAACAGAGAGGGAGAGACTGGGACTCAGAGGGTAAATGAGAGGGAGAGACTGGGACTCAGAGGGTAAGAGAGAGGGAGAGACTGGGATTCAGATGGTAACAGAGAGGGAAAGGCTGGGATTCAGAGGGAAACAGAGAGGGAGAGACTGGGATTCAGACGGTAACAGAGAGGGAGAGTCTGGGATTCAGAGGGTAATAGAGAGGGAGAGTCTGGGATTCAGAGGGAAACAGAGAGGGAGAGACTGGGTATCAGACGGTAACAGAGAGGGAGACTCTGTGATTCACAGGCTAACAGAGAGGGAGAGTCTGGGACTCAGAGGGTAAGAGAGAGGGAGAGACTGGGATTCAGAGGGTAACAGAGAGGGAGAGACTGGAATTCAGAGGGTAACAGAGAGGGAGATTCTGGGATTCAGAGGGAAACATGGAGGGAGAGACTGGGATTCAGAGAGTAACAGAGGGGGAGAGAATGGGATTCAGAGGGTAACGGAGAGGGAGAGACTGGGATTCAGAGGGTAACAGAGAGGGAGAGACTGGGATTCAGAGGGTAACAGAGAGCGAGAGACTGGGATTCAGAGGGTAACAGAGAGGGAGAGACTGGAATTCAGAGGGTAACAGAGAGGGAGAGACTGGGATTCAGAGGGTAACAGAGAGGGAGAGACTGTGATTCAGAGGGTAACAGAGAGGGAGAGACTGGGATTCAGAGGGTAACAGAGAGGGAGAGACTGGGATTCAGAGAGTAACAGAGAGGGAGAGACTGGGATTCAGAGGGTAACAGAGGGAAAAATAGAGTTGGCGAGGGCAACATAGAAATTTTAAGGCACAGAAAGCGGCCACTTGGCCCATCCTCTCTGTGCCAGCCGAAAAACGATCAACCTATTCTAATCCCACCTTCCAGCATTTGGTTGGAGCTCTGCAGTTTACCGCACTTGAGGTGCCGATCCAGACTCCTTCTGAATGAGTTGAGGGTCTCTGCCTCAACTACCCTTTCAGGCAGTGAGTTCCAGACCATCGCGACCCTCTGGGTGAAAAAGATTTTCCTCAACTCCCCTCTAATTTTTCTGCCAATCACTTTAAATCTATGCCCCCTCGTCACTGACCTTTCTGCTATGGTTCTCTGCCCTTCACCTCCACTCTATCCAGGACCCTCAACATTTTGTACATTTCAATCAGATCTCCCCTCAGCCTTCTCTGTTCCAAGGACAACAACCCCTGCCTGTCCTCATAGCTACAATTCTCCAGTCCTGGCAACATCCTGGAAAATGGGAGAGAGACAAAGTCCCGTGTTCATAACACATGGATAAAGAGGTTAATCATCTGAGCTGTAACTCTGAGACAGAGACAGAGAGAGAGAGGGAGGGAGAGAGGGAGAAAGAGAGAGAGAGAGGGAGGGAGAGAGGGAGAAAGAGAGGGAGGGAGAGAGGGAGGGAGAGAGGGAGGGAGAGAGGGAGAATGAGAGAGGGAGAATGAGAGAGAGAGAGGGAGGGAGAGAGGGAGTGAGAGAGGGAGTGAGAGAGGGAGGGAGAGAGGGAGGGAGAGAGGGAGGGAGAGATAGTGTGGGGGAGACACAAACTGAGACGTGGACAGAGGCAGCGAGAGTGAGGGAGAGATAGAGAGGGAGAGGCTGAAGAGAGAGAGGCAGAGAGAGAGAGAGGCAGAGAGAGAGATAGAGAGAGACAGAGAGGGAGCGATGGTGTGAGGGAGGCACAAATTGAGACATGGACAGAGGTTGAGAAAGAGAGAGAGGGAGAGACAGAGAGAGAGAGCTGGGGGAGAGACAGATAGAGAGTGAGAGAGGCACAGAGAGAGAAGGAGACACAGTGAGGCAGACATAGAGAGGCAGACAGAGAGCTAGAGAGAGACAGAGAGAGAGGGAGAGATGGTGTGAGGGAGGCACAAATTGAGACATGGACAGAGGTAGAGAGAGAGAGGGAGAGATAGCGAGAGAGAGAGGGGGTAAGACAGATAGCGAGGGACAGAGGCAGTGTGAGAGAGTCAGATTAGAAGGTAGCAAATGTAACCCCACTATTTACAAAAGGAAGGAGGGAGAAAATAGGGAACTAAAGAGCTGTTCGTCTAACATCAGTCATAGGGAAAATGGTTGAATCTATAATAAAGGATGTGATAACAGGACACTTAAAGAGAGATTGCAGGGGGGGTGGGGGGGAAAGAGAGAAATGGGGGGGGAGAGAGAGGGGGGGGGGAGAGAGAGGGGGGAGAGTGCGTGAGTGAGACGGAGCAAAGGAGAGAGATACTAGGTTAGGTGGGACAATAAGCTGTGAGGAGAACACAAATAGACTACAAAGAGAGATGGTTTGGGATAGACAGCGATAAATGTCCCAGTGTTGTGGTAACATAAAATGGCCACTGAAAATGAACCTAAAATGGCTGACTGATGTGTGTGGATTTCCACAGATGAGAGGAGAGAGAGAGAGACAGACAGACAGACAGAAAGAGAGACAAAGAGGGAGACAGAGACCAAGACACAGAGCATGATCGCAGGATATTGGGCGTCGGACAGAGGAAGAGGAGGAGGCCATTTGGCCCCTCAACCCTGTTCTGTCATTCAATGAGCTCATGGCTGATGTGTGATCTCACTCCATGTACCTATCTTTGCCCCTTAATACCTTTGGTTAACAAAAATCTATCAAACTCAGATTTAAAAATTAACAAGTGTCTCAGCATCAATTGCTGTTTGTGGAAGAGAGTTCCAAACTGATACCACACCTGGTGTGTTGAAGTGTTTCTTCATTTCACTCCTGAAAGGTTTTTAGACTCGGTTTATATTTTTAGACTATGCCCCCATGTTCTAGACTCTGCAGCCAGTGGGAATTGTTACTCTCTGTCTACCCCATCAGTTTCCCTTATTATCTTGAAAACAATCATCAAATCACACCTGAGCCTTCAAAATTCCAGGGATACAGAGTAAATCTCCAGCTACACTGTCCCATTAAATATTCCCAAGCCAAGCACAATGTTGGGTTTGACACAGAGTAAATTTCCCTCGACACTGTCCCATCACACACTCCCAGGGCAGGAACATCATGGGGTGGATACAGAGTGAATCTCACTCTACACTGTCCGATAGAGACAGAGAGAGACAGAAAGAGAGAAATAGAGGGAGACACAGGGTGTCTGAGAGTGAAAGAAGGAAATAAAACATCAGACATAGGAAGATGAGGAGGCAATTTAACCCCTCATCCTGTTCCAGCATTCAATGAGATCAGGGCTGATCTGTGATCTAAATAACACCATATATCCCACCTTTGACCTTTATCTCTTAATACCTTTGGTTAACAAGAATCTATCAATCACAGGTTTAAAAATTGACCAATAAGCCAGCATGAAATTTCCACAAACAATATCATGAGGGTGTGATGGTTCCCACAGTGGAATAGCTGGCTGAATATTTAAAATGGAGGCTATTCCTTCTGGATCATCAAAAGTGTCCGCCTGGGCCCCAACTTCATCTGCATTCCTCCCTCTCCCGATGTTTTTTTTTTCTCCATACCTATCTCAAATATGTCTGTGTACACAGCAGTGAAGGATTAAATCAAGTTAATATATCTTACATTATCCTCTTCATCCAACTCAACATTCTCTCTCTCTCTCCAAGTTTGTCCCTCTCTACGGCCCTCTCTATGCCTTCATATCTAACCCTCCGTCCCTCTGTCTCTCTCCCAGTGTCAGTGATAGCAGAGAGAGAGACAGAGATAGAAGGAGAGGGAGGGAGTGACAGAGAGGGAAAGACAGATGGAGGGGCAGAGTGAGAGAAAGAGAGAGGAGAGAGATGGAGTGACAGTGAGGGAAGGACAGATGGAGAGACAGAGAGAGAGAGACAGAGATAGAAATAGAAAGACAGAGAGGGAGTGACAGAGATAGAAGGAGAGGGAGGGAGTGACAGAGAGGGAAAGACAGATGGAGGGACAGAGTGAGAGACAGAGAGAGGAGAGAGATGGAGTGACAGTGAGGGAAGGACAGATGGAGAGACAGAGAGAGAGAGACAGAGATAGAAATAGAAAGACAGAGAGGGAGTGACAGAGATGGAAGGAGAGGGAGGGAGTGACAGAGAGGGAAAGACAGATGGAGGGACAGAGTGAGAGACAGAGAGAGGAGAGAGATGGAGTGACAGTGAAGGAAGGACAGATGGAGGGATAGAGAGAGAGAGAGACAGAGATAGAAGGAGAGAGATGGTGTGATGGGGGTGGGTGGGAAGACAGATGGAGAGACCAAGAGAGAGACAGAGAGAGATGGAGAGAGATGGAGTGACAGGAAGGGAAGGACCGATGGACAGGTGGAGGGATGGAGAGAGAGAGAGACAGAGACAGAAGGAGAGAGAGGGAGAGACAGAGAGGGAAAGACAGATGGAGGGACAGAGAGAGAGACAGAGAGAGAGACAGAGAGAGAGAGAGAAGGAGAGATTGGGAGAGACAGAGAGGGAAAGGCAGTTGGAGAGACAGAGAGAAAGAGAGAGGGGCAGAGATGGAAGGAGAGAGGGGGAGTGACAAGGAGGGAAAGACAGATGGAAAGACAGAGAGGGAGAGACAGTGATAGAAGGAGAGAGAGGGAGAGACAGAGAGGCAAAGACAGATGGAGGGACAGAGAGAGAGACAGAGAGAGAGGCAGAGAGAGAGAGAGAAGGAGTGTTTGGGAGAGACAGAGAGGGAAAGGCATTTGGAGAGACAGAGAGAGAAGGAGAGAGAGGGACTGTCAGGGAGGGAAGGACGGATGGACAGCTGGAGGGATTGAGAGAGAGAGACAGAGATAGAAGGAGAGAGAGGGAGAGACAGAGAGGGAAAGGCAGATGGAGGGACAGAGAGAGAGACTGATAGGCAGAGAACGAGAGAGAAGGAGAGATTGGGAGAGACAGAGAGGGAAAGGCAGATGGAGGGACAGAGAGAGAGACTGATAGGCAGAGAACGAGAGAGAAGGAGAGATTGGGAGAGACAGAGAGGGAAAGGCAGATGGAGGGACAGAGAGAGAGAGACAGAGAGATGGAGGGAGAGTGAGGGAGTGACAGGGATGGAAAGACAGAGGGAGAGAGACAGTGAAAGAAGTAGAGAGAGGGTGAGACAGATAGGGAAAGACAGATGGAGAGACAGCGAGAGAGGCAGAGATGGAAGTAGCGAGAGGGAGTGATGGGGAGGGAAAGACAGATGGAGAGACAGTGATGGAAGGAGAGAGAGGGAGTGACAGGGATTGAAGGAGAGAGAGGGAGTGACTGGGAGGGAAAGAGAGATGGAGAGATAGAGAGAGAGAGACAGAGAGGGAAAGACAGATGGAGGGACAGAGAGAGAGACAGAGACAGAGAGAAAAGGAGAGGTTGGGAGAGACAGAGAGGGAAAGGCAGTTGGAGACAGAGAGAGAGCGAGGGGCAGAGATGGAAGGAGAGAGAGGGAGTGACAGGGAGGGAATGACAGATGGAAAGACAGAGAGAGGGAGACAGTGGTAGAAGGAGAGAGAGGGAGAGACAGAGAGGGAAAGACAGATGGAGAGACAGAGAGAGGTGCAGAGATGGAAGGAGACAGAGGGAGAGACAGGGAGGGAAAGACAGATGGATGGACAGAGAGAGAGACAGAGAGAGAAGGAGAGAGAGGGAGTGTCAGGCAGGGAAGGATGGATGGACAGATGGAGGGATTGACAGAGAGAGAAAGAGATGGAAGGAGAGAGAGGGAGAGACAGAGAGGGAAAGACAGATGGAGGGACAGAGAGAGAGGCAGAGACAGAGAGAGAAGGAAAGATTGGGAGAGGCAGAGAGGGAAAGGCAGATGGAGGGACAGAGAGAGAGAGAGGCAGAGAAGGAAGGAGAATGAGGGAGTGACAGGGAGGGAAAGACAGATGGAAAGACAGAGGGAGAGAGACAGTGATAGAAGGAGAGAGAGGGAGAGACAGAGATTGAAGGAGAGAGAGGGAGAGACAGAGAGGGAAAGACAGATGGAGGGACAGAGAGAGAGAGAGAGTGATAGAAGGAGAGAGAGGGAGAGACTGGGAGGGAAAGACAGATGGAGGGACAGAGAGAGAGACAGAGAGAGAGGCAGAGACAGAGAGAGAAGGAGAGATTGGGAGAGTCAGAGAGGGAAAGGCAGTTGGAGAGACAGAGCGAGAGAGAGAGTGGCAGAGATGGAAGGAAGGAGAGGGAATGTCAGGAAGGGAAAGACAGATGGAAAGACAGAGAGAGAGAGAGACAGTGATAGAAGGAGAGAGAGGGAGAGACTGGGAGGGAAAGACAGATGGAGGGACAGAGAGAGAAGGAGAGAGAGGGAGTGTCAGGGAGGGAAGGACAGATGGACAGATGGAGGGATTGAGAGAGAGAGACAGAGATAGCAGGAGAGAGAGGGTGAGACAGAGAGGGAAAGACAGATGGAGGGACAGAGAGAGAGACAGAGAGAGAGGCAGAGACAGAGAGAGAAGGAGAGATTGGGAGAAACAGTGAGGGAAAGGCAGTTGGAGAGACAGAGAAACAGAGAGAGGCAGAGATGGAAGGAGAGAGAGGGAGTGATGGGGAAGGAAAGACAGATGGAGAGACAGAGATGGAAGGAGAGAGAGGGAGTGACAGGGAGGGAAAAACAGATGGAGAGACAGAGATGGAAGGAGAGAGAGGGAGTGATGGGGAGGGAAAGACAGATGGAGAGACAGAGAGAAAGACAGAGATAGAAGGAGAGAGAGGGAGTGACAGGGAGGGAAAAACAGACGGAGGGACAAAGTGTGAGACAGAGAGAGAAGGAGAGAGAGGGAGAGACAGAGAGGGACAGACAGATGGAGAGATAGAGATAAAAGGAGAGAGATGGAGAGACAGGGAGGGAAGGACAGACGGACGGAGAGAGAGAGGGTCAGAGATAGAAGGAGAGAGAGGGAGTGACATGGGGGGAAAGACAGATGGAGGGACGGTGAGAAAGTGAAGGAGGGAGAGGGAGAGATAGAGAGAAGGAGAGTGGGAGTGACAGAGAGGGTAAGACAAATGGTGGAACAGAGAGAGAGACAGAGATAGAAGGAGAGAGAGGGAGCAACAGAGAGCGAAAGACAAATGGAGGGACAGAGAGAGAGACTGAGATAGAAGGAGCGAGAGGGAGTGACATGGGGGGAAAGACAGATGGAGGGACGGCGAGAAAGTGAAGGAGGGAGAGGGAGAGATAGAGAGAAGGAGAGTGGGAGTGACAGAGAGGGAAAGACAAATGGTGGAACACAGAGAGAGACAGAGATCGAAGGAGAGAGAGGGAGCAACAGAGAGGGAAAGACAAATGGAGGGACAGAGAGAGGGACAGAGATAGAAGGAGAGCGAGGGAGCAACAGAGAGGGAAAGACAGATGGAGGGACAGAGAGAGAGAAAGAGATAGAAGGAGAGAGAAGGAGTGACTGGGAGGGAAAGGCAGATGGAGGGACAGAGAGAGAGAGGCAGAGAGACAGAGAGAGAGGCAGAGACAGAGAGAGAAGGAGAGTGTGGGTGAGACAGAGAGGGAAAGGCAGTTGGAGGGACAGAGAGAGAGGCAGAGATGGAAGGAGAGAGAGGGAGTGACAGGAAGGGAAAGACATATGGAAAGACAGAGAGAGAGAGACAGAGATAGATGGAGAGAGAGGGAGAGACATGGAGGTAAAGACAGATGATGGGTAGAGAGAGAGAGGCAGAGATGGAAGGAGAGAGCGGGAGAGACAGAGAGGGAAAGACAGATGGAGAGACAGAGAGAGAGAGAGGCAGAGATGGAAAAGACGAGCGGGAGCATCTGAGAGGGGGAGAGAGCAGGAGAGACAGAGAGGGAAAGACAGATGGAGGGACAGAGAGAGAGACAGAGAGAGAAGGAGAGAGAGGGAGTGTCAGGGAGGGAATGACAGATGGAGGGACAGAGAGAGAGACAGGGAGTGAAATGGAGTGACAGGGAGGGAAGGACAGATGGAGGGATAGAGAGATAGAGACACAGATAGAAGGAGAGAGATGGGGTGATGGGTGGGGTGTGGGAAGACAGATGGAGGGACAGGGAGAGAGGCAGAGATGGAACGAGTGAGAGGGAGTGACAGAAAGGGAAATACAGATGGAGGGACAGCGAGAGGGAGAGAGACAGAGGAAGAGGCAGAGACAGAGACAGAAGGAGAGAGAGGGAGTGACATTGGGGGAAAGACAGATGGAGGGATAGAGAGAGAGAGAAGTAGGGAGAGGGAGAGACAGAGAGAAAGACAGTGGGAGCTACAGAGAGGGAAAGACAAATGGTGGAACACAGAGAGAGACAGAGATCGAAGGAGAGAGAGGGAGCAACAGAGAGGGAAAGACAAATGGAGGGACAGAGAGAGAGACAGAGATAGAAGGAGAGCGAGGGAGCAACAGAGAGGGAAAGACAGATGGAGGGACAGAGAGAGAGAAAGAGATAGAAGGAGAGAGAAGGAGTGACTGGGAGGGAAAGGCAGATGGAGGGACAGAGAGAGAGAGGCAGAGAGACAGAGAGAGAGGCAGAGACAGAGAGAGAAGGAGAGTGTGGGTGAGACAGAGAGGGAAAGGCAGTTGGAGGGACAGAGAGAGAGGCAGAGATGGAAGGAGAGAGAGGGAGTGACAGGAAGGGAAAGACATATGGAAAGACAGAGAGAGAGAGACAGAGATAGATGGAGAGAGAGGGAGAGACATGGAGGTAAAGACAGATGATGGGTAGAGAGAGAGAGGCAGAGATGGAAGGAGAGAGCGGGAGAGACAGAGAGGGAAAGACAGATGGAGAGACAGAGAGAGAGAGAGGCAGAGATGGAAAAGACGAGCGGGAGCATCTGAGAGGGGGAGAGAGCAGGAGAGACAGAGAGGGAAAGACAGATGGAGGGACAGAGAGAGAGACAGAGAGAGAAGGAGAGAGAGGGAGTGTCAGGGAGGGAATGACAGATGGAGGGACAGAGAGAGAGACAGGGAGTGAAATGGAGTGACAGGGAGGGAAGGACAGATGGAGGGATAGAGAGATAGAGACACAGATAGAAGGAGAGAGATGGGGTGATGGGTGGGGTGTGGGAAGACAGATGGAGGGACAGGGAGAGAGGCAGAGATGGAACGAGTGAGAGGGAGTGACAGAAAGGGAAATACAGATGGAGGGACAGCGAGAGGGAGAGAGACAGAGGAAGAGGCAGAGACAGAGACAGAAGGAGAGAGAGGGAGTGACATTGGGGGAAAGACAGATGGAGGGATAGAGAGAGAGAGAAGTAGGGAGAGGGAGAGACAGAGAGAAAGACAGTGGGAGTTACAGAGAGGGAAAGACAAATGGTGGAACAGACAGAGAGACTGAGATAGAAGGAGAGAGAGGGAGCAACAGAGAGGGCAAGACAGGTGGAGGGACAGACAGAGAGACAGAGATAGAAGGAGAGAGAAGGAGTGACTGGGAGGGAAAGACAGAGAGAGAGGCAGAGATGGAAGGAGAGAGAAGGAGTGACTGGGAGGGAAAGACAGAGAGAGAGGCAGAGATGGAAGGAGAGAGAGGGAGTGATGGGGAGGGAAAGACAGACGGAGGGACAAAGTGAGAGACAGAGAGAGAAGGAGAGAGAGGGAGAGACAAAGAGGGAAGGACAGATGGACAGAGAGAGAGGGGGTCAGAGATAGAAGGAGAGAGAGGGAGTGACAGCAAGGAAAGGCAGATGGAGGGATTGAGAGAGAGACTGAGATAGAAGGAGCGAGAGGGAGTGACATGATGGGAAAGACAGATGGAGGGACGGCGAGAAAGTGAAGGAGGGAGAGGGAGAGACAGAGAGAAGGAGAGTGGGAGTGACAGAGAGGGAAAGACAAATGGTGGAACAGAGAGAGAGACAGAGATAGAAGGAGAGCGAGGGAGAGACAGAGAGGGAAAGACAGATGGAGGGACAGAGAGAGAGACAGAGAGAGAGACAGAGAGAGAGAGAGAAGGAGAGATTGGGAGAGACAGAGAGGGAAAGGCAGTTGGAGAGACAGAGAGAAAGAGAGAGGGGCAGAGATGGAAGGAGAGAGGGGGAGTGACAAGGAGGGAAAGACAGAGAGGGAGAGACAGTGATAGAAGGAGAGAGAGGGAGAGACAGAGAGGCAAAGACAGATGGAGGGACAGAGAGAGAGACAGAGAGAGAGACAGAGAGAGAGAGAGAAGGAGAGATTGGGAGAGACAGAGAGGGAAAGGCAGTTGGAGAGACAGAGAGAAAGAGAGAGGGGCAGAGATGGAAGGAGAGAGGGGGAGTGACAAGGAGGGAAAGACAGAGAGGGAGAGACAGTGATAGAAGGAGAGAGAGGGAGAGACAGAGAGACAAAGACAGATGGAGGGACAGAGAGAGAGACAGAGAGAGAGGCAGAGAGAGAGAGAGAAGGAGTGTTTGGGAGAGACAGAGAGGGAAAGGCATTTGGAGAGACAGAGAGAGAAGGAGAGAGAGGGACTGTCAGGGAGGGAAGGACGGATGGACAGCTGGAGGGATTGAGAGAGAGAGACAGAGATAGAAGGAGAGAGAGGGAGAGACAGAGAGGGAAAGGCAGATGGAGGGACAGAGAGAGAGACTGATAGGCAGAGAACGAGAGAGAAGGAGAGATTGGGAGAGACAGAGAGGGAAAGTCAGATGGAGGGACAGAGAGAGAGACTGATAGGCAGAGAACGAGAGAGAAGGAGAGATTGGGAGAGACAGAGAGGGAAAGGCAGATGGAGGGACAGAGAGAGAGAGACAGAGAGATGGAGGGAGAGTGAGGGAGTGACAGGGAGGGAAAGACAGATGGAAAGACAGAGGGAGAGAGACAGTGAAAGAAGGAGAGAGAGGGAGAGACAGAGAGGGAAAGACAGATGGAGAGACAGCGAGAGAGGCAGAGATGGAAGTAGAGAGAGGGAGCGATGGGGAGGGAAAGACAGATGGAGAGACAGATGGAGAGACAGTGATAGAAGGAGAGAGAGGGAGAGACAGAGATTGAAGGAGAGAGAGGGAGTGACTGGGAGGGAAAGAGAGTTGGAGAGATAGAGAGAGAGAGACAGAGAGGGAAAGACAGATGGAGGGACAGAGAGAGAGACAGAGACAGAGAGAGAAGGAGAGATTGGGAGAGACAGAGAGGGAAAGGCAGTTGGAGACAGAGAGAGAGAGAGGGGCAGAGATGGAAGGAGAGAGAGGGAGTGACAGGGAGGGAATGACAGATGGAAAGACAGAGAGAGGGAGACAGTGGTAGAAGGAGAGAGAGGGAGAGACAGAGAGGGAAAGACAGATGGAGAGACAGAGAGAGGTGCAGAGATGGAAGGAGACAGAGGGAGAGACAGGGAGGGAAAGACAGGTGGATGGACAGAGAGAGAGACAGAGAGAGAAGGAGAGAGAGGGAGTGTCAGGCAGGGAAGGACGGATGGACAGATGGAGGGATTGACAGAGAGAGAAAGAGATAGAAGGAGAGAGAGGGAGAGACAGAGAGGGAAAGACAGATGGAGGGACAGAGAGAGAGGCAGAGACAGAGAGAGAAGGAAAGATTGGGAGAGACAGAGAGGGAAAGGCAGATGGAGGGACAGAGAGAGAGAGAGAGGCAGAGATGGAAGGAGAGTGAGGGAGTGACAGGGAGGGAAAGACAGATGGAAAAACAGAGGGAGAGAGACAGTGAAAGAAGGAGAGAGAGGGAGAGACAGAGAGGGAAAGACAGATGGAGAGACAGCGAGAGAGGCAGAGATGGAAGTAGAGAGAGGGAGTGATGGGGAGGGAAAGACAGATGGAGAGACAGATGGAGAGACAGTGATAGAAGGAGAGAGAGGGAGAGACAGAGATTGAAGGAGAGAGAAGGAGTGACTGGGAGGGAAAGAGAGATGGAGAGATAGAGAGAGAGAGACAGAGAGGGAAAGACAGATGGAGGGACAGAGAGAGAGACAGAGACAGAGAGAGAAGGAGAGATTGGGAGAGACAGAGAGGGAAAGGCAGTTGGAGACAGAGAGAGAGAGAGGGGCAGAGATGGAAGGAGAGAGAGGGAGTGACAGGAAGGGAATGACAGATGGAAAGACAGAGAGAGGGAGAAAGTGGTAGAAGGAGAGAGAGGGAGAGACAGAGAGGGAAAGACAGATGGAGAGACAGAGAGAGGTGCAGAGATGGAAGGAGACAGAGGGAGAGACAGGGAGGGAAAGACAGATGGATGGACAGAGAGAGAGACAGAGAGAGAAGGAGAGAGAGGGAGTGTCAGGCAGGGAAGGACGGATGGACAGATGGAGGGATTGACAGAGAGAGAAAGAGATAGAAGGAGAGAGAGGGAGAGACAGGGAGGGAAAGACAGATGGAGGAACAGAGAGAGAGGCAGAGACAGAGAGAGAAGGAAAGATTGGGAGAGACAGAGAGAGAAAGGCAGTTGGAGAGACAGAGAAAGAGAGAGAGGCAGAGATGGAAGGAGAGAGTGGGAGAGACAGAGATTGAAAGAGTGAGAGGGAGTGACTGGGAGGGAAAGAGAGATGGAGAGATAGAGAGAGAGAGACAGAGATAGAAGGAGAGAGAAGGAGCGACAGAGAGGGAAAGGCAGTTGGATACAGAGAGAGAGAGAGGGGCAGAGATGGAAGGAGAGAGAGGGAGTGACAGGGAGCGAAAGACAGATGGAGGGACAGAGAGAGAGGCAGAGACAGAGAGAGAAGGAGAGATTGGGAGAGACAGAGAGGGAAAGGCAGTTGGAGAGACAGAAAAAGAGAGAGAGGCAGAGATGGAAGGAGAGAGAGGCAGTGACAGGGAGGGAAGGACAGATGGAAAGACAGTGAGAGAGACAGTGATAGAAGGAGAGAGAGGGGGAGACAGAGATTGAAAGAGTGAGAGGGAGTGACTGGGAGGGAAAGAGAGATGGAGAGATAGAGAGAGAGAGACAGAGATGGAAGGAGAGAGAGGGAGAGACAGAGAGGGAAAGACAGATGGAGGGACAGAGAGAGAGACCGAGAGAGAGGCAGAGACAAAGAGAGAAGGAGAGATTGGGAGAGACAGAGAGGGAAAGGCAGTTGGAGAGACAGAGCGAGAGAGAGAGGGGCAGAGATGGAAGGAGGGAGAGGGAATGTCAGGAAGGGAAAGACAGATGGAAAGACAGAGAGAGAGAGACAGTGATAGAAGGAGAGAGAGGGAGAGACTGGGAGGGAAAGACAGATGGAGGGACAGAGAGAGAAGGAGAGAGAGGGAGTGTCAGGGAGGGAAGGACAGATGGAGGGATTGAGAGAGAGAGACAGAGATAGAAGGAGAGAGAGGGTGAGACAGAGAGGGAAAGACAGACGGAGGGACAGAGAGAGAGGCAGAGACAGAGAGAGAAGGAGAGATTGGGAGAAACAGAGAGGGAAAGGCAGTTGGAGAGACAGAGAAAGAGAGAGAGGCAGAGATGGAAGGAGAGAGAGGGAGTGACAGGGAGGGAAAGACAAATGGTGGAACAGAGAGAGAGACAGAGATAGAAGGAGAGCGAGGGAGCAACAGAGAGGGAAAGACTGATGGAGGGACAAAGTGAGGGAGAGAGAGCGAAGGAGAGAGATGGCGTGACAGGGAGGGAAGGACAGATGGAGGGACAAAGTGAGGGACAGAGAGAGAAGGAGAGAGATGGAATGACAGGGAGGGAGGGACAGATGGAGGGATAGAGAGAGAAAGACAGAGATAGAAGGAGAGAGAGGGAGTGACAGAAAGGGAAAGACAGATGGAGGGACAGAGAGAGAGAGAGAGAGAGAGAGGAAGAGGCAGAGACTGAGATAGAAGGAGAGAGACGGAGTGACATGGGGGGAAAGACAGATGGAGGGACAGAGAGAAAGAGAGTGGGAGTGACAGAGAGGAAAAGACAAATGGTGGAACAGAGAGAGAGACAGAGATAGAAGGAGAGAGAGGGAGCAACAGAAAGGGAATGACAGATGGAGTGACAGAGAGTGAGACAGAGATAGAAGGAGAGAGAAGGAGTGACTGGGAGGGAAAGGCAGATGGAGGGACAGAGGGAGAGAGACAGAGAGAGAGGCAGAGACTGAGAGAGGAGAGTGTGGGTGAGACAGAGAGGGAAAGGCAGTTGGAGAGACAGAGAGAGAGAGAGGCAGAGATGGAAGGAGAGAGAGGGAGTGACAGGAAGGGAAAGACATATGGAAAGACAGAGAGAGAGAGACAGAGATAGATGGAGAGAGAGGGAGAGACAGAGAGGTAAAGACAGATGGATGGACAGAGAGATAGAGAGGCAGAGATGGAAGGAGAGAGAGGGAGAGACAGAGAGGGGGAGAGAGCTGGAGAGACAGAGAGGGAAAGACAGATGGAGGGACAGAGAGAGAGAGAGAGAGAGAGAGAGAGAGAAGGAGAGAGAGAGAGTGTCAGGGAGGGAAAGACAGATGGGGGGACAGAGAGAGAGAGAAAGGGAGAGAAATGGAGTCACAGGGAGGGAAGGACAGATGGAGGGATAGAGAGATAGAGACAGAGATAGAAGGAGAGAGATGGAGTGATGGGTGGGGTGTGGGAAGACAGATGGAGGGACAGGGAGAGAGGCAGGGATAGAACGAGTGAGAGGGAGTGATAGGGAGGGAAATTCAAATGGAAAGACAGAGAGAAAGACAGAGATAGGAGAGAGTGGGAGTGACAGGGAGGGAAAGACGGATGGAGGGACAGAGTGAGAGAGAAGGAGAGAGAGGGAGTGACAGAGAAGGAGAGAGGGGTTGACAGAGGACAAAACAGATGGAGAGACAGGGAGAGATACAGAGATAGAAGGAGAGAGAGGGAGTGTCAGGGAGGCTAAGACAGATAGAGGGACAGACTGAGAGACAGTGAGTGATGGAGTGACAGGGAGGGCAGGACTGATGGTGGGATAGAGAGAGAGAGAGAGAGAGATAGAAGGACACAGAGGCAGTGACAGAAAGGGAAAGACAGATAGAGAGACAGAGAGAGGCAGAGATGGAAGGAGAGAGATGGAGTGATGGGGCTGGGTGGGAAGACAGATGGAGAGACCAAGAGAGAGACAGAGAGAGAAGGAGAGAGATGGAGTGACAGGAAGGGAAGGACCGATGGACAGATGGAGGGATGGAGAGAGAGAGAGACAGAGACAGAAGGAGAGAGAGGGAGAGACAGAGAGGGAAAGACAGATGGAGGGACAGAGAGAGAGACAGAGAGAGAGACAGAGAGAGAGAGAGAGAAGGAGAGATTGGGAGAGACAGAGAGGGAAAGGCAGTTGGAGAGACAGAGAGAAAGAGAGAGGGGCAGAGATGGAAGGAGAGAGGGGGAGTGACAGGGACGGAAAGACAGATGGAAAGACAGAGAGGGAGGGACTGTGATAGAAGGATAGAGAGGGAGAGACCGAGATTGAAGGAGAGAGAGATGGAGTGACTGGGAGGGAAAGACAGATGGAGGGACAGAGAGAGATGCAGAGGCAGAGAGAGAAGGAGAGATTGGGAGAGACAGAGAGGGACAGGCAGTTGGAGAGACAGAAAAAGAGAGAGAGGCAGAGATGGAAGGAGAGAGAGGGAGTGACAGGGAGGGAAGGACAGATGGAAAGACAGTGAGAGAGACAGTGATAGAAGGAGAGAGAGGAAGAGACAGAGATTGAAAGAGTGAGAGGGAGTGACTGGGAGGGAAAGAGAGATGGAGAGATAGAGAGAGGGAGAGACAGAGAGGCAAAGACAGATGGGGGGACAGAGAGAGAGACAGAGAGAGAGGCAGAGAGAGAGAGAGAAGGAGAGTTTGGGAGAGACAGAGAGGAAAGGCATTTGGAGAGACAGAGAGAGAAGGAGAGAGAGGGAGTGTCAGGGAGGGAAGGACGGATGGACAGCTGGAGGGATTGAGAGAGACAGACAGAGATAGAAGGAGGGAGAGGGAAAGGCAGATGGAGGGACAGAGAGAGAGACAGATAGGCAGAGAACGAGAGAGAAGGAGAGATTGGGAGAGACAGAGAGGGAAAGGCAGATGGAGGGACAGAGAGAGAGAGAGAGGCAGAGATGGAAGGAGAGAGAGGGAGAGACAGGGAGGGAAAGACACATGGAAAGACAGAGGGAGAGAGACAGTGAAAGAAGGAGAGAGAGGGCGTGACGGGGAGGGAAAGACAGATGGAGAGACAGATGGAGAGACAGTGATAGAAGGAGAGAGAGGGAGAGACAGAGATTGAAGGAGAGAGAGGGAGTGACTGGGAGGGAAAGAGAGATGGAGAGATAGAGAGAGAGAGACAGAGAGGGAAAGACAGATGGAGGTTCAGAGAGAGAGACAGAGAGAGAGGCAGAGACAGAGAGAGAAGGAGAGATTGGGAGAGACAGAGAGGCAAAGGCAGTTGGAGACAGAGAGAGAGAGAGAGGGGCAGAGATGGAAGGAGAGATAGGGAGTGACAGGGAGGGAATGACAGATGGAAAGACAGAGAGAGGGAGACAGTGGTAGAAGGAGAGAGAGGGAGAGACAGAGAGGGAAAGACAGAAGAAGAGACAGAGAGAGGTGCAGAGATGGAAGGAGACAGAGGGAGAGACAGGGAGGGAAAGACAAATGGATGGACAGAGAGAGAGACAGAGAGAGAAGGAGAGAGAGGGAGTGTCAGGGAGGGAAGGACAGATGGAAAGACCGTGAGAGAGACAGTGATAGAAGGAGAGAGAGGGAGAGACAGAAAGAGTGAGAGGGAGTGACTGGGAGGGAAAGAGAGATGGAGAGATAGAGCGAGAGAGACAGAGATAGAAGGAGACAGAGGGAGTGACAGGGAGGGAAAGACAGATGGAGGGACAGAGAGAGAGAGAGAGAGAAGGAGAGAGAGGGAGTGTCAGGCAGGGAAGGACGGATGGACAGATGGAGGGATTGACAGAGAGAGACAGAGATAGAAGGAGAGAGAGGGAGAGTCAGAGAGGGAAAGACAGATGGAGGGACAGAGAGAGATGCAGAGGCAGAGAGAGAAGGAGAGATTGGGAGAGACAGAGAGGGAAAGGCAGTTGGAGAGACAGAAAAAGAGAGAGGCAGAGATGGAAGGAGAGAGAGGGAGTGACAGGGAGGGAAGGACAGATGGAAAGACAGTGAGAGAGACAGTGATAGAAGGAGAGAGAGGAAGAGACAGAGATTGAAAGAGTGAGAGGGAGTGACTGGGAGGGAAAGAGAGATGGAGAGATAGAGAGAGAGAGACAGAGATGGAAGGAGAGAGAGGGAGAGACAGAGAGGGAAAGACAGATGGAGGGACAGAGAGAGAGAGACAGAGAGAGAGGCAGAGACAAAGAGAGAAGGAGAGATTGGGAGAGACCGAGAGGGAAAGGCAGTTGGAGAGACAGAGCGAGAGAGAGAGTGGCAGAGATGGAAGGAGGGAGAGGGAATGTCAGGAAGGGAAAGACAGATGGAGAGACAGAGAGAAAGACAGAGATAGAAGGAGAGAGAGGGAGTGACAGGGAGGGAAAGACAGACGGAGGGACAAAGTGAGAGACAGAGAGAGAAGGAGAGAGAGGGAGAGACAGAGAGGGACAGACAGATGGAGAGATAGAGATAAAAGGAGAGAGATGGAGAGACAGGGAGGGAAGGACAGACGGACGGAGAGAGAGAGGGTCAGAGATAGAAAGAGAGAGAGGGAGTGACATGGGGGGAAACACAGATGGAGGGACGGTGAGAAAGTGAAGGAGGGAGAGGGAGAGATAGAGAGAAGGAGAGTGGGATTGACAGAGAGGGAAAGACAAATGGAGGGACAGAGAGAGAGACTGAGATAGAAGGAGCGAGAGGGAGTGACATGGGGGGAAAGACAGATGGAGGGACGGCGAGAAAGTGAAGGAGGGAGAGGGAGAGATAGAGAGAAGGAGAGTGGGAGTGACAGAGAGGGAAAGACAAATGGTGGAACAGAGAGAGAGACAGAGATAGAAGGAGAGAGAGGGAGCAACAGAGAGGGAAAGACAAATGGAGGGACAGAGAGAGAGAAAGAGATAGAAGGAGAGAGAGGGAGTGACTGGGAGGGAAAGGCAGATAGAGGGACAGAGAGAGAGAGAGACAGAGATAGATGGAGAGAGAGGGAGAGACAGAGAGGTCAAGACAGATGGAGAGACAGAGAGAGAGACAGAGAGAGGAGTGAGAGGGAGTGTCAGGGAGGGAAAGACATATGGAGGGATAGAGAGATAGAGACAGAGATAGAAGGAGAGAGATGGGGTGATGGGTGGGGTGTGGGAAGACAGATGGAGGGACAGGGAGAGAGGCAGAGATGGAACGAGTGAGAGGGAGTGATAGGGAGGGAAATACAGATGGAAAGACAGGGAGAAAGATAGAGACAGGAGAGCGAGGGAGTGACAGGGAGGGAAAGATGGATAGAGGGACAGAGTGAGAGAGAGGGAGAGACAGAGAAGGAGAATGGGGCTGACAGAGGGAAAAACAGATGGAGGGACAGAGAGAGATACAGAGATAGAAGGAGAGAGAGGGAGTGTCAGAGAGGGAAAGACTGATGGAGGGACAAAGTGAGGGAGAGAGAGCGAAGGAGAGAGATGGAGTGACAGGGAGGGAAGGACAGATGGAGGGATAGAGAGAGAGAGACAGAGATAGAAGGAGAGAGAGGGAGTGACAGAAAGGGAAAGACAGATGGAGGGACAGCGAGAGAGAGAGAGACAGAGGAAGAGGCAGAGACAGAGATAGAAGGAGAGAGAGGGAGTGACATTGGGGGAAAGACAGATGGAGGGATAGAGAGAGAGAGAAGGAGGGAGAGGGAGAGACAGAGAGAAAGAGAGTGGGAGTGACAGAGAGGGAAAGACAGATGGAGGGACAGAGAGAGAGGCAGAGATGGAAGGAGAGAGAAGGAGTGACTGTGAGGGAAAGACAGAGAGAGAGGCAGAGATGGAAGGAGAGAGAGGGAGTGATGGGGAGGGAAAGACAGATGGAGAGACAGAGAGAGAGGCAGAGATGGAAGGAGAGAGAGGGAGTGATGGGGAGGGAAAGACAGATGGAGAGACAGAGAGAAAGACAGAGATAGAAGGAGAGAGAGGGAGTGACAGGGAGGGAAAGACAGACGGAGGGACAAAGTGAGAGACAGAGAGAGAAGGAGAGAGAGGGAGAGACAGAGAGGGAAGGACAGATGGACAAAGAGAGAGAGGGTCAGAGATAGAAGGAGAGAGAGGGAGTGACAGCAAGGAAAGACAGATGGAGGGATTGAGAGAGAGACTGAGATAGAAGGAGCGAGAGGGAGTGACATGATGGGAAAGACAGATGGAGGGACGGCGAGAAAGTGAAGGAGGGAGAGGGAGAGACAGAGAGAAGGAGAGTGGGAGTGACAGAGAGGGAAAGACAAATGGTGGAACAGAGAGAGAGACAGAGATAGAAGGAGAGCGAGGGAGCAACAGAGAGGGAAAGACTGATGGAGGGACAAAGTGAGGGAGAGTGAGCGAAGGAGAGAGATGGCGTGACAGGGAGGGAAGGACAGATGGAGGGACAAAGTGAGGGACAGAGAGAGAAGGAGAGAGATGGAATGACAGGGAGGGAGGGACAGATGGAGGGATAGAGAGAGAGAGACAGAGATAGAAGGAGAGAGAGGGAGTGACAGAAAGGGAAAGACAGATGGAGGGACAGAGAGAGAGAGAGAGAGAGAGAGAGGAAGAGGCAGAAACTGAGATAGACGGAGAGAGAGGGAGTGACATGGGGGGAAGGACAGATGGAGGGATAGTGAGAGAGAGACAGAGATAGGAGAGTGAGGGAGTGTCGGAGAGGGAAAGACAGTCAGAGGGACAGACAGAGAGACAGAGACAGTGATAGAAGGAGAGAGAGGGAGTGACGGGGGGGAAAGACAGATGGAGGGACACAGAGAGAGACAGAGATGAAAGGAGAGAGATGGAGAGACAGAGAGGGAAAGACAGATGGAGAGACAGAGATAGAAGGAGAGAAAGGGAGAGACAGAGAAGGAAAGACAGATGGAGGGACAGAGAGAGAGACAGACAGAGAGCGGGAGTGACAGAGATAGAAGGAGAGAGTGGGAGAGACAGAGAAGGAAAGACAGATGGAGGGACAGAGAGAGAGACAGACAGAGTGGCAGAGACAGAGATAGTTGGAGAGAGAAGGAGTGACAGAGAGGGAAAGACAGATGGCGGGACAGAGAGAGTGGCAGAGACAGAGATAGAAGGAGCGAGAGGGAGTGAGGGGGGTGGGGAGACAGATGGAGGGACAGAGTGAGAGAGAAGGAGAGAGAGGGAGAGACAGAGAGAAGGAGAGAGGGAGTGACAGAGAGGGAAAGACCGATGGAGGGACAGAGTGAGAAACAGAGAGAAGGAGAGAGATGGAATGACAGGGAGGGAAGGACAGATGGAGGGATAGAGAGAGGCAGAGACAGAGAGAGAAGGATGAGTGGGAGAGACAGAGAGGGTAAGGCAGTTGGAGAGACAGAGAGAGAGGCAGCGATGGAAGGAGAGAGAGGGAGTGACAGGGAGGGAATGACAGATGGAAAGACAGAGAGCGAGAGAGACAGAGATAGAAGGAGAGTGTGGAGAGACAGAGAGGGAAAGACAGATGGAGCGATGGAGAGAGAGAGACAGAGATAGGAGAGTGAGGTAGTGACAGAGAGGGAAAGACAGACAGAGGGACAGACAGAGAGACAGAGACAGAGATAGAAGGAGAGAGAGGGAGTGACAGACAGTGAAAGACAGATGGAGGGACAGAGAGAGAGACAGAGAGAGAGGCAGAGAGAGAAGGAGAGAGAGGGACAGACAATGAAGGAAAGACAGATGGAGAGACAGAGATAGAAGGAGAGAGAGGGAGAGACAGAGAAGGAAAGACAGATGGAGGGACAGAGAGAGAGACAGACAGAGAGCGAGAGTGAGAGACAGAGATAGAAGGAGTGAGACGGAGAGACAGAGAGGGAAAGACAGATGGAGGGACAGAGCTGGAGACAGAGAGAGTGGCAGAGACAGAGAGAGAGAGGGAGAGAGAGGGAGTGTCAGGAAGGGAATGCCCGATGGAGGGACAAAGTGAGAGACAGAGAGAGAGTAGAGAGATGGAGTGACAGGGAGGGAAGGAAAGATGGAGGGATAGAGAGAGAGAGACAGAGATAGGAGAGAGGAGGAGAGACAGAGAGGGAAAGACAGATGGAGAGACAAAGTGAGAGACAGAGAGAGAAGGAGAGAGGAGGAGTGACAGAGAGGGAAAGACAGATGAAGGGACAGAGAGAGAGACAGAGAGAGAGAGACAGAGAGAGAGAGAGTGAGAGTTAGAAGGAGAGAGGAGGAGAGACAGAGAGGGAAAGACAGGTGAAGGGAAAGAGAGAGAGACAGAGAGAGCGAGATACAGAGAGAGAGAGACAGAGAGAGTGGGAGAGATGGTGTAAGGGAGGCACAAATGGAGTCATGGAAAGAGAGAGAGAGAGAGATAGGCAGAGACAGAGAATGAGAGAGATGTAAACAGAGTCATGGACAGAGGGTGAGAAAGAGAGATAGGGAGAGACAAAGTAAAAGAAGGAGAGAGAGTGAGAGATGGAGGCAGAGAGAGGGAGAGACAGAGAGAGAAAGCAGATACAGAGAGGGAGAGGGAGAGACAGAGAGGGAGAGGGAGATACAGAGAGGGAGAGGGAGATACAGAGAGGGAGAGGGAGAGACAGAGAGGGAGAGGGAGATACAGAGAGAGAGAGGGAGAGACAGAGTGAGTGGGAGAGATGGTCTAAGGGAGGCACAAATGGAGTCATGGAAAGAGACAGAGAGAGAGAGAGAGAGAGAGAGAGATGTAAACAGAGTCATGGACAGAGGGTGAGAAAGAAAGATAGGGAGAGACAAAGTAAAAGAAGTAGAGAGAGAGAGAGAGATGGAGAGGCAGAGAGAGGGAGAGACAGAGAGAGGGAGGGCGAGATGGTGTGAGAGAGACAGAGGCATGGACAGAGGCAGAGAGAGAGAGGGAGAGACACTGAGAGACAGAGAGAGACAGCGAGAGAGAAAGAAACAGAGAGGGAGGGAGAGAGAGACAGAGAGGGAGAGACTGGGATTCAGAGGGTAACAGAGAGGGAGAGACCGGGATTCAGAGGGTAACAGAGAGGGAGAGACCGGGATTCAGAGGGTAACAGAGAGGGAGAGACTTGGATTCAGAGGGTAACAGAGAGGGAGAGACTGGGATTCAGAGGGTAACGGACAGGGAGAGTCTGTGATTCAGAGGGTAACGGAGAGGGAGAGACTGGGATTCAGAGGGTATCAGAGAGGGAGAGACTGGGATTCAGAGGGTAACAGAGAGGGAGAGACTGGGATTCAGAGGGTATCAGAGATGAAGAGACTGGGATTCAGAGGATAACGGAGAGGGAGAGACTGTGATTCAGAGGGTAATGGAGAGGGAGAGACTGGGATTCAGAGGCTAACAGAGAGGGAGAGACTGGGATTCAGAGGGTAATGGAGAGGGAGAGACTGGGATTCAGAGGCTAACAGAGAGGGAGAGACTGGGATTCAGAGGCTAACAGAGAGGGAGAGACTGGGATTCAGAGGGTAACAGAGAGGGAGAGACTGGGATTCAGAGGGTAACAGAGAGGGAGAGACTGGGATTCAGAGGGTAACAGAGAGGGAGAGTCTGGGATTCAGAGGGTAACAGAGGGAGAAGTTGAGATGAAGAGTGAAGATGGGAGAAAGACAAAGTCCAGTGTTCGTAACACATGGATAAAGAGGAACAGAGAGGTGAGACAGGGCTTGAGAGAGTAAAAGACAGAGGAAGGCGAGATAGAGATGGAGAGATTACCAGGAACATAAATCTCCAGCAGTCTCTTCATGCTGATCACTCCTTTTCTCTGGATGTGGCAGGATTGCAGAGCTTAGATCTGATCCGTTGGTTATGGGATCGCTTAGCTCTGTCTATCGCATGCTGCTTACGCAGTTTGGCACGCAGATAGTCCTGGGTTGTAGCTTCACCAGGTTGACACCTCATTTTGAGGTATGCCTGGTGCTGCTCCTGGCATGCCCTCCTGCACAATTCACTGAACCGGGGTTGGTCTCCTGGCTTGATGGTAATGGTAGAGTGGGGGATATGCCGGGCCATGAGGTTACAGATTGTCTTTCTGTCTGTCTGTCTGTCTGTCTCTCGTTCCCTCCTCTCTCAGAACATCAGTCAGCCATTTTAGGTTTGTTCACGGTGGCCATTTTATGTTACAGCAGCACTGGGACATTTATTTCAGAGACTGACTCCTCACTAATGCAAGGTTAGTGCTTTAAACGTGACAGAGAAACGGGTCCTGGGGTTCAGTTGAATGTAGCTTCTCATCCCGAAAAGTGTTAGCAAACGTGTTTTTCAAATCAATTCCGCAACAACCTCAACAGGAGGAAAAACACCAACAAATGCAACAACAACTTCAACATGAGAAAAAACCACCGACAAATGCAACAACAACCTCAACAGGAGGAAAAACACCAACAAATGCAACAACAACTTCAACATGAGAAAAAACACCGACAAATGCAACAACAATCTCAGCAGGGGGGAAAAACACCAACAAATGCAACAACAACCTCAACAGGAGAAAAAAACACCAACAAATGCAACAATTTCAACAGGAAAAGAACAGCTTCCCAAGGATAAAAAAACCTAACAAATACAACAACTTCAGTAGGAGAAAAGCCACTAACAAATTCAACATCATCAGAAGGGGAAAACACACCGATAAATAGGGCAGTGGCACAAGCTGTTGGAGGGACAGGAAATGGTTTACGAAGGGACAGAGTATCTGATCACACCCGGGATGGTGGAATTGAGTATTTATTAAATGGTAAGAGATTAGAAAGCGTAGATGTACAAAGCGACCTGGGTGTCCCCGTCAATAAGTCACTGAAAACTAACATGCAGGTGCAGAATGCAATTCAGAAGGCTAATGGGATGTTAGTCTTTATCACAAGAGGATTTGAGTACAGGAGTAGTGAAGTCTTGCTTCAAACACATAGAACCTTGGTTAGACCGCACCTGGAGTAGTGTGTGCAGTTTTGGTCCCCTTACCTTAGGAAGGATATTATTGCCAGAGAGGGAGTGCAATGAAGGTTCACCAGACTTGTTCCCGGGATGACTGGACTGTCCTATGGTGAGAGATTGGGGAAACTGAGACACAGAGAGAGAGATAGAGACAGTGAGAGGCAGAGAGACAGAGGCAGAGAGAGAGAAATGGTGTGAGAGAGACACAAACAGAGTCATGGACAGAGAGAGAGAGGAGAGACAGAGAGAGAGAGCAACAGACAGAGAGACACAAAGAGAGAGAGAAACAGAGAGAGAGAGACAGGAAGAGATAGAGAGAGAGGCAGTGAGAGAGACAGAGAGAGAGGGAGAGGGAGATAGAGGGGGAGAGTGAGATAGAGGGGGAGTGTGAGATAGAGGGGGAGAGTGAGATGGAGGGGGAGAGTGAGATGGAGGGGGAGAGTGAGATGGAGGGGATGTGTGAGATGGAGGGGATGTGTGAGATAGAGGGGATGTGTGAGATAGAGGGGCAGAGGGAGATAGAGGGGGAGTGGGAGATAGAGGGGGAGAGGGAGATAGAGGGGGATAGGGAGATAGAGGGGGAGACGGAGATAGAGGGGGAGAGATGGATGGGGTAGAGGGTGGTGAACCTGTGGAATTCTCTACCGCAGAAGGCAGTGGAGGCCAAATCATTAAATATATTCATGGAGGAGAGAGATATATTTCTTAATGTCAAAGGGATCAAGGGGTATGGGGAGAAAGTGGGAACAGGGTACTGAATTAGACCATCGGTCATGATCTTTATTGAATGACGGAGCAGGCCCAAAGGGCCGTATTGCCTGCTCCTGCTCCTATTTTCTATGTTTCTATGAGAGAGGTGGATTGAGAGAGGGAGAGAGAAGGAGGAACAGAGAGAGAAGGAGAGATAGAGATGGAGCGAGTTGACCCTGATATTCTCTCTCTCTCACACACACACACACACACACACAGACACACACACACACACAAATTTTACAATCCGCACTGATGTCAGTAAAAATGACCAACAGAACCTCAGTAACAATCCCCAGTGTCTGCCCAGTCCTGAGAGAGACAGAGAGAGAGATCGGGCAGTGACAGAGAAAGACAGTGAAAGAGGGAGGACAAAACAGCTTGTAGGAGAAACTTTACATTTATTTGTGTTCCAGAAATAGGGGAGAGGGGAGACAGGGTGTGATTGGACCTTGACAGAACCTCAGTAACAATCCCCATTATCTGCACAGTCCTGTATTGGGGGTTTAGTGTGAGAGTTTAGGGGGCGAGTGTTGATCAGTGTTTGATATTTTCAAACTGCAGTTACGTTCACAGCAAGGGCAAGATTTACAGGTTCAAAATTAACCAAGAAATGGATTTAAACATTTCTGTCCAAGGAGAGATAGAGGGAGAGATGGTGTGAGAGATGCACAGGCACAGTCATAGACTGAGGCGGAGAAAGAGTGAGAAGAAGATAGAGGGAGAGAGAGGTGGAGAAAGACAGACATGGGAGGGAGAGACAGATAGAGGATGAGACAAGATGTAACAGTCAGTAACTATCCTCATTACTTGCCCAATCCTGTATTGGGAGTTTAGTGTGAATGTTTTACGGGTGAGTGTTGGTTCAGTGTTTGATATTTTCACACTGCAGTGACCTTTCCAACAAGGCAGGTATAGAATAGAAGAGCAGGGAGGTTACGCTGAAACTGTATAACCCATTGGTTCAACCACAACTCAAGTACTGTGTGCAGTTCTGGTCACATCATTACAGAAAGGATGTAATTGCACTGGAGAGGGTACAGAGGAGAATTATGAGGATGTTGCCAGAACTGGAAAAATGTAGCTAAGAGGAAAGATTGGATAGGCTTGTTCTCCCTGGAACAGAGAAGTCAGAGGGGAGATCTGATTGAAATGTGAAGGGCTTGGATAGAGTGGAGGTGAAGGGTCTATTCACCTTAGCAGAGCGCTCAGTGACGAAGGGGCATAGACTTAAAGTGATTGGTAGAAATATTAGATGGGTGATGAGAAAAATGTTTTTCACCCAGAGGGTGGTGAGGGTCTGGAACAAATGGCCTGAAAGGGGAGTTGAGGCGGAAAATCTCAACTCATTCAAAAGGAGTCTGGATATGCACCACAAGGGCCATTATCTACAGGGCTACGGACCAAATGGTGGCAGGTACATACGACACGATGGGATGAAGTCAAAGTGGCCACTGTTTATATTTTTAGACTATGCCCCAAGTTCCTGACTCTGCAGCCAAAGGGAATATTTACTCTCAGTCCACCCTATCAGTTTCCCTTATTATTTTGTCAACCTTCATCAAATCACCCAATAACCTTTCGGGTGAAAAATCTTTTCCTCAAATCCCCTCTAAACCTCCTGCCCCTTACGTTCAATCTATGCCCCCTGGTTATTGACCCCTCCACTAAGGGAAAAAGTTTCTTCCTATCTAACCTATCAATGCCCCTCATAATTTTGTACACCTCAATCAGGTCCCCCCTCAGCCTTCTCTGCTTGAAGGAAAACAACTCCAGCCTTTTCAGTCTCTCTTCATAGCTGAAATGCTCCAGCCCAGGCAACATCCTGGTCAATCTCCTCTGCATCCTCTCCAGTGCAATCACATCCTTCCTATAGTGTGGTGCCCAGAACTGTACACAGTACTCCAGCTGTGGCCGAACCAGTGTTTTATATTGCTCCATCATAACCTCCCTGTTCTTAAATTCTATGCCTCAACTAATAAAGGCAAGTATCCCATATACCTTCCTAACCACCTTGTCTACCTGCGCTGCAGCCTTCAGTGATCTATGGACAAGTACACCAAGATCCCTCTGACACTCGGTACTTTCTATGATCCTACCATTCATTGGATATTCCCTAGCCTTGTTAGTCCTTCCAAAATTCTATGTAACCTAACCTATGTATAATCTTTAATCTTGCAGTGCATGTGTAATGTTTAATTTCTGAAAGCCAGACAGAGTAAAGCTTAACGTACTCCAAAAAACTCCAGACTTTTGGCATTTATTACCTTATCGGGTCAAATCTGTCGTTAAGTTGGACTCGACTTGTGAATAATTCTTTTTAAGTTGTTTTTCCGACAGTACTAGTGTAAATCGATTTGCAGCATCCCATCATATAATATACACTTCTGTCTATATTGTCTGAATACAGACATAAAATATCCACACATTTTGCTATTTATTCCGGGGCAGACAGGTGAAGTGTTTATTTTGTCTGTGATTTAACTCAACCCCCAATGATAACCAACATGGTGGGAGAGAGTGATAGACAGAGAGAGAGGAACAGAGGTAGAGTAACAGAGATATAGGGAGAGATAGAAATGGAGAGAGAACAGAGAGATAGTGAGGGATAGAGAAAGAAGCAGAGAGATAGAAAGTGCCAGGAGACCCTGAGACACTTTAGAAGCAGGGGGACGGGGAGACAGGCTGTGTGGGGACCCTGGGGTAACGTTACAGATAGACAGGGTAGATGTAGGTAAGATGTTTCTCCTGGTTGAGGAGTCTAGAACCAGGGGACACAATTTCAAAATAAGGGGGAAGCCACTTGGGACAGAGATGAGGAGAAATGTCATTACTCAGAGGGTTGTGAATCTTAGGAATTCTCTATCCCAGAGGGCTGTGGAAGCTCAGTCATTGAGTATGTTTAAAGCAGAGATTGACAGATTGCTGAATACCAATGACATAAAGGGATATGAGGATAGTCTGGGAAAAACACATTGAAGTGGATGATCAGCCATGATAGTATTGAATGGCGGAGCAGGCTCGATGGGCTGAATGGCCTACTCCTGTTCATATATTCCAAAGCTGCTGAAATAGTTTCTCTCAAACTACCCCATCAGTTCCCCTTAATATCTCAACACCTTTGATCAAATCACCTTGAACCTCCTAAATTCCAGGGAATTATTCCCAGTTTGTGTAATATCACCTCGTAATTTAACCCTTGGAGTCCAGTTATCATTCTGGTAAATCTACACTGCACTCAAATGGACATGGACCCCTCAAGTCTCTTTGAACCTCCAGTGTTTCTATCTTTTCACCATTTATAAAGTACTCTGTTCTAGTCTTTTTTACTGACATTGAAATCTATCAACCACAGTTTTAACCATTCACTTCAGATATCTCTTTGCATTGTTCTGCTTCCAGCTACACTGCTTACAATGCTGCCTATTTTTGTGTCATTGGTTAACTTGGGTATGTTGCATTCTACCACATCATCTTAAATCGTTAATAAATACAGCAAAACTGAGACACACACGGGCTTTGCACTAGTAGACAGGAGTGAATCATTCCATCCTAGAGGATTTTTAATTCCAGCTTTATGTTTATTTTTAGAAAAAACAGAATTCAAATTCACAACAGCCCAGCGTGGGATTTGAACTCCTACTTTTTCAATCATCAGCTCAGGCCTTCAAATTAAAACCCATAAAAAGAGATTCATTTTCCTCCTGCTGTTGTCTGACTGACTGAGGTTTTGTATATTGTTCCCTTCTCCTCTTCTTCCATGTGTTTGAAGTCTTTGAAGTTTGTCAGACATTGGTAAACTACTTCATGTGGTGTTCTGTAAATACCTTCAATTCTGTGTATCTGGAAGGGACACAATTCAAATTCTCACCTTATTGCATCAACTAAAACCTGCAGGTCCATTCAAACAACTCTATTTCCTGTCTCTGCAAAGACAGCTCACACTTCCACAATGCAGGAATGTCTGAATGGAAACAGCTTTTGACACATTTCCCAACACGTTTACTAACACTTTTCAGGATGAAGCTAAATTCAACTCACAGATTCCAAGCCCCAAATTGAGCTTTTGGGTAGAACAGGGAACATTGATGAAATCCCAGATCTCTCTGTCCTGTCACCCATTCTAACATTGTACCATTTAGTTTATATCACTCCGTCTTCCTTCCAAAATGCATCACTTCACATTTCTCAGCATTGAAGTTAACCTGCCCTGTGTCTGTCCAATGATCAATTAGGCAGTCAAGGGTTATGGGACACAGACAGGAAAGTGGAGTTGAGTTCACTATCAGATCAGCCATTGAATGGCAGAGCAGGCTCGAGGGGCCGAATGGCCTACTCCTGCTCCTAATTCATTTGTTCTTGTGTGTTCCATTTCACCAGACTGCCTCTATCCTCCTGAAGTCTGCTACTAGTCCCTTCCCTTTTATTACATTGCAGATGACACAAACATTGGCAAACATTGAAGTTATGCCCTGTAAACACAAGTCCAAGTCATTAGTATATATCAAAAAGATCAGTGGTCCTAATATAAACCTCCACTGTATACCTCCCTCCAGTCTGAAACAACCATTGTCCACTCTCTCAGCCAATGTCGTATCCACTCAGCCAATGTCCCTTTCATCCCTGGAGCACCAATATTGCTAACTGGTCAATTAGGAGGCACCATTAAGTCCTCCCCATGAGGACCCTGGTCCCAGACCTCTCCGTTTGCACTCTCCCATCAACATTCCCCAGACAGGTACAGCATGGATTAGATACAGAGTAATGCTCCTTCTACACTGTCCCATCCAACAGTCCCAGGACAGGAACATCATGGGGTGGATACAGAGTGAATCTCACTCTACACTGTCCGAAACAGACAGAGAGAGAGACGGAAAGAGAGAAATAGAGGGAGACACAGACAGACAGGGTGTCTGAGAGTGAAAGAAGGATATTTAACATCAGACATAGGAAGATGAGGAGGCAATTTAACCCCTCGACCCTGTTCCAGCATTCAGTGATATCAGGGCAGATGTGTGATTTAACTAACACCATAAACCCCACCTTTGCCCCTTATCTCTTAATACCTTTGGTTAACAAGAATCTATCAATCACAGGTTTAAAAATTGACCAATAAGCCAGCATGAAATTTCCACAACCAATATCATGAGGGTGTGATGGTTCTCACAGTGGAATAGCTGGCTGAATATTTAAAATGGAGGCTATTCCTTCTGGATCATCAAAAGTGTCTGCCTGGGCCCCAACTTCATCTGCATTCCTCCCTCTCCCGATGTTTTATTTCTCTCCATACCTATCTCAAATATGTTTGTGTACACAGCAGTGAAGGATTAAATCAAGTTAATATATCTTACATTATCCTGTTCATCCAACTCAACAATCTCGCTCTCTCTCCAAGTTTGTCCCTCTCTATCCCTTCATATCTAACCCTCCTTCCCTCTGTCTCTCTCCCAGTGTCAGTGATAGCAGAGAGAGTGACAGAGATAGAAGGAGAGGGAGGGAGTGACAGAGAGGGAAAGACAGATGGAGGGGCAGAGTGAGAGAAAGAGAGAGGAGAGAGATGGAGTGACAGTGAGGGAAGGACAGATGGAGAGACAGAGAGAGAGAGACAGAGATAGAAATAGAAAGACAGAGAGGGAGTGACAGAGATAGAAGGAGAGGGAGGGAGTGACAGAGAGGGAAAGACAGATGGAGGGACAGAGTGAGAGACAGAGAGAGGAGAGAGATGGAGTGACAGTGAAGGAAGGACAGATGGAGGGATAGAGAGAGAGAGAGACAGAGATAGAAGGAGAGAGATGGAGTGATGGGGGTGGGTGGGAAGACAGATGGAGAGACCAAGAGAGAGACAGAGAGAGAAGGAGAGAGATGGAGTGACAGGAAGGGAAGGACCGATGGACAGATGGAGGGATGGAGAGAGAGAGAGACAGAGACAGAAGGAGAGAGAGGGAGAGACAGAGAGGGAACGACAGATGGAGAGACAGAGAGAGAGACAGAGAGAGAGAGAGAGAAAGAAGGAGAGATTGGGAGAGACAGAGAGGGAAAGGCAGTTGGAGAGACAGAGAGAAAGAGAGAGGGGCAGAGATGGAAGGAGAGAGGGGGAGTGACAGGGAGGGAAAGACAGATGGAAAGACAGAGAGGGAGAGACAGTGATAGAAGGAGAGAGAGGGAGAGACAGAGATTGAAGGAGAGAGAGGGAGAGACTGGGAGGGAAAGAGAGATGGAGAGATAGAGAGAGAGAGACAGAGATAGAAGGAGAGAGAGGGAGAGACAGAGAGGCAAAGACAGATGGAGGGACAGAGAGAAAGACAGAGAGAGAGGCAGAGAGAGAGAGAGAAGGAGAGTTTGGGAGAGACAGAGAGGGAAAGGCACTTGGAGAGACAGAGAGAGAAGGAGAGAGAGGGTGTGTAAGGGAGGGAAGGACGGATGGACAGCTGGAGGGATTGAGAGAGAGAGACAGAGATAGAAGGAGAGAGAGGGAGAGACAGAGAGGGAAAGGCAGATGGAGGGACAGAGAGAGAGACAGATAGGCAGAGAACGAGAGAGAAGGAGAGATTGGGAGAGACAGAGAGGGAAAGGCAGATGGAGGGACAGAGAGAGAGGGAGAGGCAGAGATGGAAGGAGAGTGAGGGAGTGATAGGGAGGGAAAGACAGATGGAAAGACAGAGGGAGAGAGACAGTGAAAGAAGGAGAGAGAGGAAGAGACAGAGAGGGAAAGACAGATGGAGAGACAGCGAGAGAGGCTGAGATGGAAGTAGAGAGAGGGAGCGATGGGGAGGGAAAGACAGATGGAGAGACAGATGGAGAGACAGTGATAGGAGAGAGAGGGAGAGACAGAGATTGAAGGAGAGAGAGGGAGTGACTGGGAGGGAAAGACAGATCGAGAGACAGAGAGAGGTGCAGAGATGGAAGGAGACAGAGGGAGAGACAGGGAGGGAAAGACAGATGGATGGACAGAGAGAGAGACAGAGAGAGAAGGAGAGAGAGGGAGTGTCAGGCAGGGAAGGACGGATGGACAGATGGAGGGATTGACAGAGAGAGAAAGAGATAGAAGGTGAGAGAGGGAGAGACAGAGAGGGAAAGACAGATGGAGGGACAGAGAGAGAGGCAGAGAGAGAGAGAGAAGGAAAGATTGGGAGAGACAGAGAGGGAAAGGCAGATGGAGGGACAGAGAGAGAGAGAGAGGCAGAGATGGAAGGAGAGTGAGGGAGTGACAGGGAGGGAAAGACAGATGGAAAGACAGAGGGAGAGAGACAGTGAAAGAAGGAGAGAGAGGGAGAGACAGAGAGGGAAAGACAGATGGAGAGACAGCGAGAGAGGCAGAGATGGAAGTAGAGAGAGGGAGTGATGGGGAGGGAAAGACAGATGGGGAGACAGTGATAGAAGGAGAGAGAGGGAGAGACAGAGATTGAAGGAGAGAAGGAGTGACTGGGAGGGAAAGAGAGATGGAGAGATATAGAGAGAGAGACAGAGAGGGAAAGACAGATGGAGGGACAGAGAGAGAGACAGAGAGAGAAGTAGAGATTGGGAGAGACAGAGAGGGAAAGGCAGTTGGAGACAGAGAGAGAGAGAGGGGCAGAGATGGAAGGAGAGAGAGGGAGTGACAGGGAGGGAGTGACAGATGGAAAGACAGAGAGAGGGAGACAGTGGTAGAAGGAGAGAGAGGGAGAGACAGAGAGGGAAAGACAGATGGAGAGACAGAGAGAGGTGCAGAGATGGAAGGAGACAGAGGGAGAGACAGGGAGAGAAAGACAGATGGAGGAACAGAGAGAGAGGCAGAGACAGAGAGAGAAGGAAAGATTGGGAGAGACAGAGAGGGAAAGGCAGTTGGAGAGACAGAGAAAGAGAGAGAGGCAGAGATGGAAGGAGAGAGAGGGAGGGACAGAGATTGAAAGAGTGAGAGGGAGTGACTGGGAGGGAAAGAGAGATGGAGAGATAGAGAGAGAGAGACAGAGATAGAAGGAGAGAGAAGGAGCGACAGAGAGGGAAAGGCAGTTGGATACAGAGAGAGAGAGGGGCAGAGATGGAAGGAGAGAGAGGGAGTGACAGGGAGCGAAAGACAGATGGAGGGACAGAGAGAGAGACAGAGACAGAAGGAGAGAGAGGGAGTGTCAGGCAGGGAAGGACGGATGGACAGATGGAGGGATTGACAGAGAGAGACAGAGATAGAAGGACAGAGAGGGAGAGCCAGATGGAGGGACAGAGAGAGAGGCAGAGACAGAGAGAGAAGGAGAGATTGGGAGAGACAGAGAGGGAAAGGCAGTTGGAGAGACAGAAAAAGAGAGAGAGGCAGAGATGGAAGGAGAGAGAGGCAGTAACAGGGAGGGAAGGACAGATGGAAAGACAGTGAGAGAGACAGTGATAGAAGGAGAGAGAGGGGGAGACAGAGATTGAAAGAGTGAGAGGGAGTGACTGGGAGGGAAAGAGAGATGGAGAGATAGAGAGAGAGAGACAGAGATGGAAGGAGAGAGAGGGAGAGACAGAGAGGGAAAGACAGATGGAGGGACAGAGAGAGAGACAGAGAGAGAGGCAGAGACAAAGAGAGAAGGAGAGATTGGGAGAGACAGAGAGGGAAAGGCAGTTGGAGAGACAGAGCGAGAGAGAGAGGGGCAGAGATGGAAGGAGGGAGAGGGAATGTCAGGAAGGGAAAGACAGATGGAAAGACAGAGAGAGAGAGACAGTGATAGAAGGAGAGAGAGGGAGAGACTGGGAGGGAAAGACAGATGGAGGGACAGAGAGAGAAGGAGAGAGAGGGAGTGTCAGGGAGGGAAGGACAGATGGACAGATGGAGAGATTGAGAGAGAGAGACAGAGATAGAAGGAGAGAGAGGGTGAGACAGAGAGGGAAAGACAGATGGAGGGACAGAGAGAGAGGCAGAGACAGAGAGAGAAGGAGAGATTGGGAGAAACAGAGAGGGAAAGGCAGTTGGAGAGACAGAGAAAGAGAGAGAGGCAGAGATGGAAGGAGATAGAGGGAGTGACAGGGAGGGAAAGACAAATGGTGGAACAGAGAGAGAGACAGAGATAGAAGGAGAGCGAGGGAGCAAGAGAGAGGGAAAGACAAATGGTGGAACAGAGAGAGAGACAGAGATAGAAGGAGAGCGAGGGAGCAACAGAGAGGGAAAGACTGATGGAGGGACAAAGTGAGGGAGAGAGAGCGAAGGAGAGAGATGGCGTGACAGGGAGGGAAGGACAGATGGAGGGACAAAGTGAGGGACAGAGAGAGAAGGAGAGAGATGGAATGACTGGGAGGGAGGGACAGATGGAGGGATAGAGAGAGAGAGAGAGAGAGAGGAAGAGGCAGAGACTGAGATAGAAGGAGAGAGACGGAGTGACATGGGGGGAAAGACAGATGGAGGGACAGAGAGAAAGAGAGTGGGAGTGACAGAGAGGAAAAGACAAATGGTGGAACAGAGAGAGAGACAGAGATAGAAGGAGAGAGAGGGAGCAACAGAAAGGGAAAGACAAATGGTTGAATAGAGAGAGAGACTGAGAAAGAAGGAGAGAGAGGGAGCAACAGAGAGGGAATGACAGATGGAGTGACAGAGAGTGAGACAGAGATAGAAGGAGAGAGAAGGAGTGACTGGGAGGGAAAGGCAGATGGAGGGACAGAGGGAGAGAGACAGAGAGAGAGGCAGAGACAGAGAGAGGAGAGTGTGGGTGAGACAGAGAGGGAAAGGCAGTTGGAGAGACAGAGAGAGAGAGAGGCAGAGATGGAAGGAGAGAGAGGGAGTGACAGGAAGGGAAAGACATATGGAAAGACAGAGAGAGAGAGACAGAGATAGATGGAGAGAGAGGGAGAGACAGAGAGGTAAAGACAGATGGATGGGCAGAGAGAGAGAGAGAGGCAGAGATGGAAGGAGAGAGAGGGAGAGACAGAGAGGGAAAGACAGATGGATGGACAGAGAGATAGAGAGGCAGAGATGGAAGGAGAGAGAGGAAGAGACAGAGAGGGGGAGAGAGCTGGAGAGACAGAGAGGGAAAGACAGATGGAGGGACAGAGAGAGAGAGAGAGAGAGAGAGAAGGAGAGAGAGAGAGTGTCAGGGAGGGAAAGACAGATGGGGGACAGAGAGAGAGAGAAAGGGAGAGAAATGGAGTCACAGGGAGGGAAGGACAGATGGAGGGATAGAGAGATAGAGACAGAGATAGAAGGAGAGAGATGGAGTGATGGGTGGGGTGTGGGAAGACAGATGGAGGGACAGGGAGAGAGGCAGGGATAGAACGAGTGAGAGGGAGTGATAGGGAGGGAAATTCAAATGGAAAGACAGAGAGAAAGACAGAGATAGGAGAGAGTGGGAGTGACAGGGAGGGAAAGACAGATGGAGGGACAGAGTGAGAGAGAAGGAGAGAGAGGGAGTGACAGAGAAGGAGAGAGGGGTTGACAGAGGAAAAAACAGATGGAGAGACAGAGAGAGATCCAGAGATAGAAGGAGAGAGAGGGACTGTCAGGGAGGCTAAGACAGATAGAGGGACAGACTGAGAGACAGAGAGAGTGATGGAGTGACAGGGAGGGAAGGACTGATGGAGGGATAGAGAGAGAGAGAGAGAGAGAGATAGAAGGACATCGAGGGAGTGACAGAGAGGGAAAGACAGATGGAGAGACAGAGAGAGAGAGAAGGAGGGAGAGGGAGAGACAGAGAGAAAGAGAGTGGGAGTGACAGAGAGGGAAAGACAGATGGAGGGACAGACAGAGAGACAGAGATAGAAGGAGAGAGCGGGAGCAACAGAGAGGGAAAGACAGATGGAGGGACAGAGAGAGAGGCAGAGATGGAAGGAGAGAGAAGGAGTGACTGGGAGGGAAAGACAGAGAGAGAGGCAGAGATGGAAGGAGAGAGAGGGAGTGATGGGGAGGGAAAGACAGATGGAGAGACAGAGAGAAAGACAGAGATAGAAGGAGAGAGAGGGAGTGACAGGGAGGGAAAGACAGACGGAGGGACAAAGTGAGAGACAGAGAGAGAAGGAGAGAGAGGGAGAGACAGAGAGGGACAGACAGATGGAGAGAGCGAGGGAGAATCACTGGGCTGATTCCTGGGATGAAGGGGTTATCTTATGAGGAAAGGTTGAACAGGTTGGGTCTATACCCAAGACAGAGAGAGAGACAGAAAGGGAGAAACAGAGAGACATAGACTGACAGGGTGACTGAGAGAGAAAGAAGGATATTTCACAGGGGATATTGGAAGAGGAGGATGCAATTCACAACTCTGTTCCTGCATTCAATGAGATCAGGGCTGATCTGTGATCAAACTTACACCATATATCCTACCTTTGCCCCTTATCTCTTAGTACATTTGTTTAACAAGAATCTATCAATCACAGGTTTAAAAATTAACCAATAAGCCAGCATGAAATTTCCACAAACAATATCATGAGGGTGTGATGGTTCCCACAGTGGAATAGCTGGCTGAATATTTATAATGGAGGCTATTCCTTCTGGATCATCAAAAGTGTCCGCCTGGGCCCCAACTTCATCTGCATTCCTCCCTGTCCCGATGTTCGTTTTCTCTCCATACCTATCTCAAATATGTTTGTGTACACAGCAGTGAAGGATTAAATCAAGTTAATATGTCTTACATTATCCTCTTCATCCAACTCAACAATCTCTCTCTCTCTCCAAGTTTGTCCCTCTCAACAGCCCTCTCTATGCCTTCATACCTAACCCTCCGTCCCTCTGTCTCTCTCCCAGTGTCAGTGATAGCAGAGATAGAGACAGAGATAGAAGGGGAGGGAGGGAGTGACAGAGAGGGAAAGACAGATGGAGGGACAGGGTGAGAGACAGAGAGAGGAGAGAGATGGAGTGACAGTGGGGGAAGGACAGATGGAGAGACAGAGAGAGAGAGACAGAGATAGAAATAGAAAGACAGAGAGGGAGTGACAGAGATAGAAGGAGAGGGAGGGAGTGACAGAGAGGGAAAGACAGATGGAGGGACAGAGTGAGAGACAGAGAGAGGAGAGAGATGGAGTGACAGTGAAGGAAGGACAGATGGAGGGATAGAGAGAGAGAGAGACAGAGATAGAAGGAGAGAGGTTGAATGATGGGGGTGGGTGGGAAGACAGATGGAGAGACCAAGAGAGAGACAGAGATTGAAGGAGAGAGAGGGAGTGACTGGGAGGCAATGAGAGATGGAGAGATAGAGACAGAGAGACAGAGATAGAAGGAGAGAGAGGGAGTGACAGAGAGGGAAAGACAGATGGAGGGACAGAGAGAGAGAGACAGAGATAGAAGGAGAGACAGGGAGTGACAGGGAGGGAAAGACAGATGGAGGGACAGAGAGAGAGAGACAGAGATAGAAGGAGAGAGCTGGAGTGACAGGGAGGGAAGGACAGATTGAGGGATAGAGAGAGAGAGACAGAGATAGAAGGAGAGAGAGGGAGAGACAGAGAGGGAAAGACAGATGGAGGGACAGAGAGAGAGAGACAGAGAGAGAAGGAGAGAGAGGGAGTGACAGGGAGGGAAAGACAGATGGAGGGACAGAGAGAGAGAGACAGAGAGAAAAGGAGAGATAGAATGAGAGAGAGGGAGTGTCAGGGAGGGCAATACAGATGGAGGGACAGAGAGAGAGAGACAGAGAGAGAGAGAGAGATAGAAGGAGAGTGAGGGAGTGTCAGGGAGGGAAAGGCAGAAGAAGGGACAGAGAGAGGCAGAGGCAGAGATCTAAGGAGAGAGTGGGATTGACAGGGAGGGAAAGGGAGATGGAGGGACAGAGAGGGAGACAGAGAGAGAAGCAGAGAGTGGGAGACACAGAGAGGGAAAGACAGATGGAGAGACAGAGAGAGAGAGAGGCAGAGATGGATGGAGAGAGAGGTCGAGAGAGAGGGGGAAAGACAGATGGAGGCACAGAGAGAGAGAAACAGAGAGAGAAGGAGAGACAGGGAGTGACATTGAGGAAAAGACAGATGGAGGGACAGAGAGAGAGACAGAGATAGAAGGAGAGAGAGGGAGTTTCAGGGAGGGAAAGACAGATGGAGGGAAAACAGAGAGAGAGAGGCAGAGATGCAAGGAGAGAGAGGGATTGACAGGGAGGGAAGGATAGATGGAGGGACAGAGAGAGAGACAGAGAGAGAAGCAGAGAGTGGGAGACACAGAGAGGGAAAGACAGATGGAGGGACAGTGAGAGAGAGAGGTAGAGATGGAAGGAGAGAGAGGTAGAGACAGAGGGGGAAAGGCAGATGGAGGGACAGAGAGAGAGAGACAGAGAAAGAAGGAGAGAAAGGGAGTGACAGGGAGGGAAAGACAGATGGAGGGACAGAGAGAGAGAGACAGAGATAGAAGGAGAGACAGGGAGTGACAGGGAGGGAAAGACAGATGGAGGGACAGAGAGAGAGACAAAGATAGGAGAGAGAGGGAGAGACAGAGAGGGAAAGACAGATGGAGGGACAGAGAGAGAGACAGAGAGAGAAGCAGAGAGTGGGAGACACAGAGAGGGAAAGACAGATGGAGAGACAGAGAGAGACAGAGAGAGATGGAGAGAGTGGGAGAGGCAGAACGGGAAAGACAGATGGAGAGACAGACAGACAGAGAGAGATGGAGAGAGAGGGAGAGACAGAGAGGGAAAGACAAATGGAGAGACAGACAGACAGACAGAGAGAGATGGAGAGAGTGGGAGAGACAGAGAGGGAAAGACAGATGGAGAGACAGAGAGAGAGACAGAGATCTCTCCCGATGTTTCTGTCTCCATACCTATCCCTGAAATGTTTGTGCACACAGCAGTGAAGGATTACATCAAATTAATTTCTCTTACATTCTCCCTTTCAATCAACCCCGCAATCTCTCTCTCTCCAATCTTGTCCCTCTCCACAACACTCTCTCTGTCTGCATATCTCATCCTCTCTCCCTCTGTCTCTCTCCTCGTGTCAGGGATAGCAGGAGGGAGAGACAGTAAGAGGAAGACAGATAGAGAATGTTGAAGGAACTGTACTCTGTTCCTAAGCTGTGCTGAACCTGCTCTGGGAGTGTTTGATGGGCTACATTAATCGGCCGTGTACAGTCCTGTATCAGGCTGTGAAGAAACACAGCTTGTTCAGTGTACAACGGGTCAAAGGGAATGATTCACTCCTGTCTGCTACTGGGAAGAGAGACTGACCTGAACATCAAGGCAGCGTTTGACCGAGTGTGACATCGAGGAGCCCGAGTAAAACTGAAGTCAGTGGGAATCCGCTGGTTGGAGTCATACCGAGCACAAAGGAAGATGGTTGTGGTTGTTGGAGGTCAATCATCTCAGTCCCAGGACATCACTGCAGGAGTTCCTCAGGGTAATGTCCGAGGCTCAACCATCTTCAGCTGAGATCCCAGGAGAAAATACTGGAAATACTGAGCAGGTCAAGCAGCATCTGTGGAGAGAGAAACAGAGTTAGTGATTCAGCTCGATGCTTTCCAGATTTCCAGCATCCACAGTATTTTGCCTCAGATAATGAAGCAATCCATAGCCACATGCACCAAGACCCGGACAACATTCAGGTTTGGGCCGACCAGTGGCAAGTAACATTCACGTCACACAAGTACCAGGCAATGACCATCTGCAACAAGAGAGAATCCAACCACCTCCCCTTGGCATTCAAAGCATTATCCCATCACTGAATCCCCCAGCGTCAACATCCTGGGGAAACATTGACATCAAACTTAACTGAACGAAACACATCAATAGTTTCTTCACCCAGTGGCTGGTGGGTGTCTGGAACTCACTGCCTGAAAGGATTAGTATAAAATGGGTGGTTGATGGCCGGCACAGACTGGGCGGGCCGAAGGGCCTGTATAAGTGCTGTATCTCTCTATGACTCTAAAGGATGGTAGAGGCAGAAACCCTCATCACATTTAAAACAATCTCTTGGATATTCACTTCTCTATATTTAAAATGGGTAAGGAATAACTCTCCTCGTCTGCACTGCCCCATCGAACTCTCTCAGAGAAGGTACAGCACAGGTTACATACAGAGTAAAGCTCCGTTTAAACATTCCCTGGAGTGTCGGATTAACCCGGGTCACTCACTGTGCCCGGCTCAGCCTCAAGACTCACCTGCCTCAGTCACTGAGACGCTCCTGTATCACTTGCCTTAATGTAAGCGGATGCCGGGTTTGGGAGCAGGACAGGCACACGGGATTAGGACGACTGCTCATGTGGAGGATAAGCATCAGTAATCCCTCAGAGAATCAGAACAGACCAGCGAGACTCAGAAAAGGAAACTTGTGTTGAATTTGTGAGTCTTGCATTGTGGAATGCTTTAGTATTTGGTGAGAATGTTGAGCCAGTGACATTTTGCCCCAGTGGGATGAATAGACACTATATGACTTTATTACAACAGTAAGGTACCGTGTGTACTGTAAATATGGACTGAAATAACAATGTAACTGATCAATTTTCAGCTGAATACTATAACTACAGTTATACCTGTTATCCTGTTATATATGTGCTGCTATACCTGCTATATGTGAGAATGTACATACGACACGATGGGATGAAGTCAAAGTGGCCACTGTTTATATTTTTAGACTATGCCCCAAGTTCCTGACTCCGCAGCCAAAGGGAATATTTACTCTCAGTCCACCCTATCAGTTTCCCTTATTATTTTGTAAACCTTCATCAAATCATCCAATAACCTTCCAGGAGAAAAATCTTTTCCTCAAATCCCCTCTAAACCTCCTGCCCCTTACCTTCAATCTATGCCCCCTGGTTATTGACCCCTCCGCTAAGGGAAAATGTTTCTTCCTATCTAACCTATCAATGCCCCTCATAATTTTGTACACCTCAATCAGGTCCCTCCTCAGCCTTCTCTGCTCGAAGGAAAACAACTCCAGCCTTTTCAGTCTCTCTTCATAGCTGAAATGCTCCAGCCCAGGCAACATCCTGGTGAATCTCCTCTGCATCCTCTCCAGTGCAATCACATCCTTCCTATAGTGTGGTGCCCAGAACTGTACACAGTACTCCAGCTGTGGCCTAACCAGTGTTTTATATAGCTCCATCATAACCTCCCTGTTCTTATATTCTATGCCTCAACTAATAAAGGCAAGTATCCCATATACCTTCCTAACCACCTTGTCTACCTGCGCTGCAGCCTTCAGTGATCTATGGACAAGTACACCAAGATCCCTCTGACACTCGGTACTTCTTATGATCCTACCATTCATTGGATATTCCCTAGCCTTGTTAGTCCTTCCAAAATTCTATGTAACCTAACCTATGTATAATCTTTAATCTTGCAGTGCATGTGTAATGTTTAATTTCTGAAAGCCAGACAGAGTAAAGCTTAACGTACTCCAAAAAACTCCAGACTTTTGGCATTTATTACCTTATCGGATCAAATCTGTCGTTAAGTTGGACTAGACTTGTGAATAATTCTTTTTAAGTTGTTTTTCCGACAATACTAGTGTAAATCGATTTGCAGCATCCCATCATATAATATACACTCCTGTCTATATTGTCTGAATACAGACATAAAATATCCACAAATTTTGCTATTTATTCCGGGGCAGACAGGTGAAGTGTTTATTTTGTCTGTGATTTAACTCAACCCCCAATGATAACCAACATGGTGGGAGAGAGTGATAGACAGAGAGAGAGGAACAGAGGTAGAGTAACAGAGATATAGGGAGAGATAGAAATGGAGAGAGAACAGAGAGATAGTGAGGGATAGAGACAGAAGCAGAGAGATAGAAAGTGCCAGGAGACCCTGAGACACTTTAGAAGCAGGGGGACGGGGAGACAGGATGTGTGGAGAGCCTGGGGTAACGTTATAGATAGACAGGGTAGATGCAGGTAAGATGTTTCTCCTGGTTGAGGAGTCTAGAACCAGGGGACACAATTTCAAAATAAGGGGGAAGCCACTTGGGACAGAGATGAGGAGAAATGTCATTACTCAGAGGGTTGTGAATCTTAGGAATTCTCTATCCCAGAGGGCTGTGGAAGCTCAGTCATTGAGTATGTTTAAAGCAGAGATTGACAGATTGCTGAATACCAATGACATAAAGGGTAAGAGGATAGTCTGGGAAAAACACATTGAAGTGGATGATCAGCCATGATCGTCTTGAATGGCGGAGCAGGCGAGACGGGCTGAATGGCCTACTCCTGTTCCGACATTCCAAAGCTGCCGAAATAGATTCTCGCAAACAACCCCATCAGTTCCCCTTAATATCTCAACAACTTTGATCAAATCACCTTGATCCTCCTAAATTCCAGGGAATAAATCCCTAGTTTGTGTAATATCACCTTGTAATTTAACCCTTGGAGTCCAGTTATCATTCTGGTAAATCTACACTGCACTCAAATGGACACGGACCCCTCAAGTCTCTTTGAACCTCCAGTGTTTCTATCTTTTCACCATTTATAAAGTACTCTGTTCTGGTCTTTTTTACTGACATTGAAATCTATCTACCACAGTTTTAACCATTCACTTCAGATATCTCTTTGCATTGTTCTGCTTCCAGCTACACTGCTTACAATGCTGCCTATTTTTGTGTCATTGGTAAACTTGGGTATGTTGCATTCTACCACATCATCTTAAATCGTTAATAAATACAGCAAAACTGAGACACACACGGGCTTTGCACTAGTAGACAGGAGTGAATCATTCCAACCTAGAGGATTTTTAATTCCAGATTTATGTTTATTTTTAGAAAAAACAAAATTCAAATTCACAACAGCCCAGTGTGGGATTTGAACTCTTACTTTTTCAATCATCAGCTCAGGCCTTCAAATTAAAACCCATAAAAAGAGATTCATTTTCCTCCTGCTGTTGTCTGACTGACTGAGGTTTTGTATATTGTTCCCTTCTCCTCTTCTTCCATGTGTTTGAAGTCTTTGAAGTTTGTCAGACATTGGTAAACTACTTCATGTGGTGTTCTGTAAATACCTTCAATTCTGTGTATCTGGAAGGGACACAATTCAAATTCTCACCTTATTGCATCAACTAAAACCTGCAGGTCCATTCAAACAACTCTATTTCCTGTCTCTGCAAAGATAGCTCACACTTCCACAATGCAGGAATGTCTGAATGGAAACAGCTTTTGACACATTTCCCAACACGTTTGCTAACA